>NC_053026.1:59666709-59843128 GCF_003073215.2 Triticum urartu | reverse complement strand
CTGATGCGGCTGAGGCAAACAAGCAGAATGGTTTTATGTGTTGTCCATGCACTGAATGTGGGAATACGAGGTCTTACTCTAACCAGAAAATCCTTCACTCCCACCTGCTTTACAAGGGTTTCATGCCACACTATAATGTTTGGACGAGGCACGGAGAAATAGGGGTTATGATGGAAGACGACGAAGAAGAAGAGTACGATGACAACTATGTGCCCCCTGAATACGGTGATGCTGCAACGGGGGGAGCTGGTGAAGATCAAGAGGAACCAGACGATGTGCCCAATGATGCTGCCACGGGTGAAGCTGCTGAAGATAAAGAGGAACCAGACGATGTGCCCGATGATGATGATCTCCGCCGGGTCATTGTCAATGCAAGGACGCAATGCATTAGTCAAAAGGAGAAGCTGAAGTTCGATCGCATGTTAGAGGATCACAAAAAAGGGTTATACCCCAATTGCGAAGATGGCAACACAAAGCTCGGTACCGTACTGGAATTGCTGCAGTGGAAGGCAGAGAATGCTGTGGCTGACAAAGGATTTGAGAAGCTACTGAAAATATTGAAGAAGAAGCTTCCAAACGATCACAAATTGCCCGACAGTACATACGCAGCAAAGAAGGTCGTATGCCCTCTAGGATTGGAGGTGGAGAAGATACATGCATGCCCTAATGACTGCATCCTCTACCGCGGTGCCTACAAGGATCTGAACGAATGCCCGGTATGCGGTGCGTTGCGGTATAAGATCAGACAAGATGACCCTGGTGATGTTGACGGCGAGCCCCTCAGGAAGAGGGTTCCTGCGAAGGTGATGTGGTATGCTCCTATAATACCACGGTTGAAACGTCTGTTCAGAAACGAAGAGCATGCCAAGTTGATGCGATGGCACAGTGAGAACCGAAAGAAAGATGGGAAGTTGAGAGCACCCGCTGACGGGTCGCAGTGGAGAAAAATCGAGAGAAAGTACTGGGATGAGTTTGCAAAGGACCCAAGGAATGTATGGTTTGCTTTAAGCGCGGATGGCATTAATCCTTTCGGTGAGCAGAGCAGCAATCACAGCACCTGGCCCGTGACTCTATGTATGTATAACCTTCCTCCTTGGATGTGCATGAAGCGGAAGTTCATTATGATGCCAGTTCTCATCCAAGGCCCTAAGCAACCCGGCAACGAAATTGATGTGTACCTAAGGCCATTAGTTGAAGAACTTTTACAACTGTGGAATGGAAACGGTGTACGTACGTGGGATGAGCACAGACAGGAGGAATTTAACCTTAAGGCGTTGCTGTTCGTGACCATCAACGATTGGCCCGCTCTCAGTAACCTTTCAGGACAGACAAACAAAGGATACCACACATGCATGCACTGTTTAGATGACACTGAAAGTATATACCTGGACAAATGCAGGAAGAATGTGTACCTGGGCCATCGTCGATCCGACCAACCATCAATGTCGAAAGAAAGGCAAGCATTTCAAAGGCAAGGCAGATCACCGGAAGAAGCCCGCCATGCGCACCGGTGATCACGTGCTTGCTATGGTCAATGATTTACACTACGTAATCTTTGGAAAGGGTCCCGGTGGACTAGCTGTTCCGAATGACGCTGAGGGACACGCACCCATGTGGAAGAAGAAATCTATATTTTGGGACCTACCCTACTGGAAAGACCTAGAGGTCCGCTCCTCAATCGACGTGATGCACGTGACGAAGAACCTTTGCGTGAACCTGCTAGGCTTCTTGGGCGTGTATGGGAAGACAAAAGATACACCTGAGGCACGAGAGGACCTGCAACGTTTGCACGAAAAAGACGGCATGCCTCCGAAGCAGTATAAAGGTCCTGCCAGCTACGCTCTTACGAAAGAAGAGAAAGAAATCTTCTTTGAATGCCTGCTCAGTATGAAGGTCACGACTGGCTTCTCGTCGAATATAAAGGGAATAATAAATATGCCAGAGAAAAAGTTTCAGAACCTAAAGTCTCATGACTGCCACGTGATTATGACGCAACTACTTTCGGTTGCATTGAGGGGGCTTCTACCGGAAAACGTCCGATTAGCCATTGTGAAGCTATGTGCATTCCTCAATGCAATCTCTCAGAAGGTGATCGATCCAGAAATCGTACCAAGGCTAAGGAGTGATGTGGCGCAATGTCTTGTCAGTTTCGAGCTGGTGTTCCCACCATCCTTCTTCAATATCATGACGCACGTCCTAGTTCATCTAGTCGACGAGATTGTCATCCTGGGGCCCGTATTTCTACACAATATGTTCCCCTTTGAGAGGTTCATGGGAGTCCTAAAGAAATATGTCCGTAACCGCGCTAGGCCAGAAGGAAGCATCTCCATGGGCCATCAAACAGAGGATGTTATCGGGTTTTGTGTTGACTTCATTCCTGGCCTTAACAAGATAGGTCTCCCTAAATCGCGGTATGAGGGGAGACTGACTGGAAAAGGCACTCTTGGAAGAGACTCAATAATATGCAGGGACGGATATTCTTGGTCTCAAGCACACTACACAGTTCTACAGAACTCTACCTTGGTGACCCCGTATGTCGATGAACACAAGAACAGTCTGCGCTCCAAACACCCGGAGCAGTGCAACGACTGGATTACATGTGAACACATCAGGACTTTCAGCAGTTGGTTGGAAACACGTCTCAGAGGTGACAACACTGTTTGTGATGAGTTGTACTTGTTGTCCAGGGGACCATCTTTGACTGTATTGACTTACAAAGGATACGAGATAAATGGGAATACATTTTACACGATCTCCCAAGATCAAAAGAGCACCAACCAAAACAGCGGTGTCCGCTTTGATGCAGCAACCGAGAGCGGAAAGGACACATATTATGGTTACATAGTGGACATATGGGAACTTGACTACGGACCTGATTTTAAGGTCCCTTTGTTTAAGTGCAAATGGGTCAATCTGTTAGGTGGCGGGGTACAGGTAGACCCACAGTACGGAATGACAACAGTGGATCTGAAAAATCTTGGGTACACTGACGAACCGTTCGTCCTAGCCAATGATGTGGCACAGGTTATCTATGTGAAGGACATGTCTACCAAACCGAGAAAAAGAAAAGATAAGGAAGCGAATACATCATACGATGAGTCAAAGCGCCACATAGTTCTTTCAGGAAAAAGGGACATCCTGGGAGTGGACGGCAAGACAGACATGTCTGAAGATTATGAAAAGTTTCATGAAATTCCTCCCTTCAATGTCAAGGCTGACCCAAGCATCCTGATAAACAATGAAGATTATCCATGGTTATGGCGCAATAAGCAAATGACACAAGCAAAGAAAAAGTGAAGACTTTCTCCCGCAATAAGCAAATTCTATGTGGGTGAAATTATGATACCATCCCAACTTTCAACTTTTTCAGAGTTCATTTGAAATGCTTTCATGTCTTATGGTTCGAAACTTTGATACTTCGAAAGTGATTGTCCATTTTGTACACGAAGTGCATCAAGTTTTTGTCGTAACCCTCTCTACTTTTTGGAACATGCTATGTGGGTGAAATGATGATACCATGCCAACTTTCAACCTTTTCAGAGTTCATTTTGAAATGCTTTCCAATTTCAGAGTCATTTAACTCAAAGAATGAATTAATAGCAAACAGAATGAACTACAAAACTTTTATGAAAATAAAAACAATCAATTAAAATATTATGTTATGATCAACTAAAATAAAACTATAATATTCTTCAATAGCAAAAAGAATATAATTTGTGTGACCTAAAATCAAACTATAAGTATTTAATTGTAAGTATAAAAATAAAAAATAATAAGCAAAGAAGGAAAAAAATTCTAATTTTTATAGTAAAGTTATTCATAAACTAGTGATTCACACAAATTTTTAAAATTCAATTTAACCTATTTAAATTTAAAAACTAATGGCACTAACAGAAATTTTATATTTTTTGTGACCTAAAAGCAAAAAGAAATCACTAAAAAACTGTAAGTATTTAGTTTAAGTAGAAATAAAAAATAAATAGAAAAAAAATTCTAATTTTATAGTAAAGTTATTAATAAACTAGTGATTCACACAAATTTTTAAAAATTCAAATTTAAACTATTTAAAATTTAAAACTAATGGCACTAACAGAAAGTTTATAATTTTTGTGACCTAAAAGCAAAAAGAAATCACTAAAAAACTGTAATTATTTAGTTTTAAGTAGAAACAAAAAAAGAAAAAACCAAAAAAATGTAGAGATAGAAAAGAAAAAACCAAAAAAAATGCCACCTACTGGGCCTCCACGGCCTGAATACGACTAGAAACCCTACATGGGCCAGGATTCAGGCCCGCAGAGGCCCAATAGGCCCACAGGCAGTAGCAGTTTAGGCCCGAAAGCCTGCATTTGAGAGGAGCTTGAAAGGGGAGGCAGAGCAGCGCTTATAAACCAGTATCATCGCCCTTCAGCTAGCGATGCGGGACTAAACTTCTGGGCGCGGGGCGCACAAGGGCATTGGTCCCGGTTGGTGCACCAACCGGGACTAAAGGGGGCATTGGTCACGGTTCGTGGCACCAACCGTGACCAATGCCCCCCTTTAGTCCCGGTTGGTGGCACCAACCGGGACCAAAGGTCGCCGCTTCCCGCCCTTTGGCCTGCCGAAAATTGACCTTTGGTCTCGGTTCGTGGCACCAACCGGGACTAATGCCCACCTTTGTCCCGGTTGCTGCCACGAACCGGGACTAAAGCCTGTTCTATATAAGGAAGCACTTAGCATTTTTTCATTCTCATCCTGCAGTTGCCCCGACGCCGCCCGCCCCACGGCGTCGCCGGCGCCCGATCGTCGCGTCGCCCGCCCCGACGCCGCCAGGCTGCCCCGCCGTCGCCGTCACCTCGCCCGTGCCCGTCGTCGCCCGCGCCCTCGCCGTCGCCCGGGCCCCTGCCCCGGCCCGCCCCTCCCCGACGCGGCCGCCCCGGCCCGCCCCCATCACCGTCGCCCGCGCGCCGCCCCGGCCCGCCCTCGCCGTCGCCCGCGCCCCTGCCCCGACGCCATCCTCGCCGCCGACCTCTCCTTAGCTTGGTCGCCGCGGCCCCGCCCCCCATCGTCGCCGTCGCCGTCGCCCGCCCGCCCCCATCGTTGCCGTGGCCGTCGCCCGCGTCGCCGTCGCCGTCGTCCTCTGGTCCGGCCGCGGCGCCCTAGCTAGCATATTTTTTTTGTTATATGCTTTTTTTTTCTGTTATATGCTTTTTTTTCTGTTATATGCTTTTTTTTCTGTTATATGCTTTTTTTCATGTATATATGCAAAAAATAGTAAATATGAAAGAATATAGGATTTTTTTCATATGATTTTTTTCATAGATTTTTTCTGTTCATATGCAAAAAATAGTAAATATGAAGGAGAAGAAAGAATATAGGATTTTTTCTGTTCATAGATTTTTTTGGTGATATTAATTATTGTAAATATGAAAATGTTTGTATATTCATATGAACAAATGAATTAGAAGAGGGAGAAGAAGAGGGGGTCGAGAGGGGGTCTAGGGTCGCCGAGGGGGGAGAGGAAGACGGGGAGAAATAAATAAGAAGAAGAAAAAAGAAGAAAAAGAAGGAGAAGAAGAAAGGAATAGAGGAGAAGAAGAGAAAAATAGAATATATATTCTATTTTCTCTTTTCTCCTCTATTCCTTTCTTCTTCTCCTCTTTTTTTTCTTCTTTTTTTTCTTCGACACGTGGGGGGGGGTCGAGAACGCCGGACATTCATGAGAGAGGCGAGGAAGAAGGGGAAGAAGAGGAGAGGAAGAAGAGGAAGTCTTCTCCTCTATTCTTTCTTCTCTTCTTTTTTCTTCTTCTTCTTCCTCTTTATTTTATCGGGAACGAGGGTCGTCGAGAGGGTCGCCGAGCGGTAGAGGAGAAACCCTAAATAGAAAGTATCGTCGGTGTGAGATACATGTACCGTCGGTGTCGGACACTACATCCACATCCCACAAGTGGCGCGGGCTTCGACGCCCACGTCACTTGTGGGACGTGGATGTAGTGTCCGACACCGAAGGCCACATGTATCTCACACCCACGATACTTGCTAGCTATTTAGGGTTTCCTCTACCGAAAAGAAGAGGAGAAATAAATAAGAAGAAGAAAAAAGAAGAAAAAGAAGAGGAGAAGAAGAAAGGAATAGTGGAGAAGAAGAGAAAATAGAATATATTCTATTTTCTCTTTTCTCCTCTATTCCTTTCTTCTTCTCCTCTTTTTTTTCTTCTTCTTCTTCTTCTTCTTCTTCTTCTTATTAGCCGGAAGTAGAGAGAGGTTTCCTAGTGTCAAAGTATTGAAGAAATCCATGCCTTCATCATTAGCCGGAAGTAACCAGGGCATGTTGGTACGAAGTTCTGCAAAGTTATTCTGGAATGGAGTCGGATAGAATAATCCGCTTTTTGGTACGAATTCAGCAAAGGCCTTCCAAATAGCGATATTCGGAAGGCTCTTGCTGAACTTTGTACCAAAAAGCGAATTATCCTATCTAGGAATCCGTTCTAGAACAACTTTGACGAGCTTCGTACCATCATGCACATGTTACTTTCGCCTAATGATGAAGACATGGTTTTGTTGAATCCTGAGACACTACGCAACCTCCCGACCCCTCGGCGATCCTATCGAACATGAGAGGAAGAAGAGGATCATCGAGGGGTCGAGGGTTCCAAGGTCGTCGAGGGGTCGAGGATCGCCGAGGGGTCGAGAGAGGTTTCCTAGTGTCAAAGTATTGAAGAAATCCATGCCTTCATCATTAGCCGGAAGTAACCAGGGCATGTTGGTACGAAGTTCTGCAAAGTTGTTTTGGAATGGAGTCCCGGATAGAATAATCCGCCTTTTGGTACCAATTCAGCAAAGGCCTTCCAAATAGCGATATTCGGAAGGCTCTTGCTGAACTTTGTACCAAAAGGCGGATTATCCTATCTGGGAGTCCGTTCCAGAACAACTTTGAAGAGCTTCGTACCATCATGCACATGTTACTTTCGCCTAATGATGAAGACATGGTTTTGTTGAATCCTGAGACACTAGGCAACCTCCCGACCCCTCGGCGATCCTATCGAACATGAGAGGAAGAAGAGGATAAAAAAAGAATAGGAAGAATAAAAAAAAGAGGAGAAGAAAGAATAGAGGAGATCTTCTCCTCAATTCTTTCTTCTCCTCTTATTTTTCTTCTTCTTCCTCTTTTTTTTATCGGGAACGAGGGTCGTCGAGGGACATAGATGTAGTGTCGTCGTTGTCGATATATACCCCCTCCCGATAGCTTACTATGATTAGGTAGCTAGTTCTACGTTTGGCACTAATATATCCATCTGTCATGTTTGAATAATAATTTCCATGTTGTAAATATTTGTAGAAACTATGGACACCGCCCTAGACGAAGCAACAAAAGAAGCGTTGTTGAGGGACATAATCGCGGAAGGAAGTGATGCCATCTCGTTGTTTCTCAACGAAACCGATGGTCTGGAATGAGAGGGTGAACAAGCTGGCTACGGTGACCTAATGCTGGTGCAAGAAGAAGAACATGAGGACGGCTCCGGTGACCCAATGCCGGTGCAAGAAGGAGACCGTGATGACGGCTCCGGTGACCGAACCCGGTCTGGCTAGGTATATATATTAGTAAGCCTATGCTGACTAGCTGATTGATGCATTCATTGTTTTGGTATGTACACATATTAATTAAGTCTTTGTTCTTTTTTCTAGCCCTCCGGATCGAGCACAACTTCGGTAAAGAGACGAGGCCCGAAGAAAAAGTTGAGCTCGGATGAAAAGTTTGAGATCATAGCAATCGCGCCCGACGGCCAACCTATTGAACCCCTCCGGACAAAGAGCGCATTTGTTGCTCAGTGCGGGGTTCTGGTTAGGGACAAGATCCCGATAAGCATCCAGCAATGGTTTAAGCCGGCTACAGAAGACCCTGAGGTCTCTTATGTCAATGATATGCAGAAAAATGATCTTTGGACTGAGCTGAAGTCAAATTTCACCCTACCACCTGAGGATAATCCAGAGAACCCAGTTAAAGAGAAATTAATCAAGTCTTTTGCTCTGAAGAGGATGGCAGAACTATTCAGGAGGTGGAAGAAAGAGCTGAATAAGTTTGTCGAAAATAATGAGACACCAGAATTCAAGGGCAGATATGAGAATATCAGAGATCACTGGCCCGCATTTGTGGCCCACAAGACATCGGAAAAGAGTAAGAAGATGTCGGCGACAAACAAGCAAAATGCTGCGAAGAAGAAGCTTCACCATCGCACGGGGTCAGGTGGCTACCTCGTAGCCCGGCCTAAGTGGTCCAAGACTGAGAATGATCTGGTTCATAAAGGGATCGAACCAGAGACAATTAACTGGCCAGACCGTTGCCGGACTTGGTTCTTCGGGGCTGGCGGAACCCTGGACCCTGAAACAGGGAAGTGCATTTGGACGAATGATCAAATGGACATACCAGTCAGTAAGCTTAAGCAGTATATCGAAGCAGCGCAGGAAGGGACGTTCTTTCCAGACAGAGAGAACGACGAGCTCACAATGGCCCTCGGGAATCCTGAGCACCCTGGACGGACACGAGGCACGCCAGGCTCCGTTCCGTGGAAGGTTGGGTTTCCGGACGCAGGCGGTTACAAATCCCATGAGAGGAGGAAAAAAGTGCAGCAGACCCAAATGCAGGCGCTGCAAGCAAGGGTGGACGCGATAGAGGAACGAGAAGCAAATCGCAGCAAACGTACTGCCGAAGCCTCCCCCGAAGCTACCCCGCCATCTCAGCGCAGAAGCAGCGTGGCTTCCACCGAGCTGCTTCAGCTAGAGCATGCCTTGACGGCTCCTGCCAGCTATCTCGTGGATGCTATCACGGAGTCTCAAAATTGCCACCTTATGACACAATGGATGAATTTGAAGGTCAAGGCAGCTGTTGGCTCTGTTTATCCTACTGAACCCGGCGCAACTTTTCACTGCCGGCCGATTCCAGAAGGATATGCTAGGGTGATGGTGGATGAGATAATGGAGGGATTTGAGGACCTCCAGCTTGACCACCCTACCGGTGAAGGGGAGACTCAGCTGGGGTCTGCTCTGAAGACTCCATGCCTATGGCGGAAGGACCTCATCAACCTTCCGAACTGGACGCCACCGCCTCCTCCTCCTCCTCCGGCGAGTCAGGGCACTCCGCCTCCACCGCCTCCTCCTCCTCCGGTGAGTGACGATCAGGGCCCTCGGCCGGCTCCTTCTCCGGCGCGCGGCGGCACTCCGCCTCCTTCTCCGCCTGCGCCGACGCGCCCGAGCAGCCCGCCTCCTCCTTCTCCGCCTCGTCAGCAAGGGCGAAAGAGACCTGCCGCTGCTCCAGCTGCTCCGGCGCGTCGTAGTCCTTCTCCTCCGCCGCTTAAGCAAGTAAAGAAGACAACCGCTACGTCTGCTCGGTCGGCGTCTAGCAGTACAACCAGAGGCGGGAGGACATACAGATTCGGTCCTTCTCTGAAGACTCCAGAGAAGTTACCATACGAGAGGACCCAGGAGGAGAACGCCGAGATCGCACGAGAAGAAGTGAAGAAATTCTTTGAAGGGGTGAAAGCAAAGAAACATCCACCTCCGGAGGAGAAGGTAGATCGGGTGAAAGTGAAGCGCACTCTGGCTGCCCTGACAAAAACACCGAAGTTTGATTCGCCGAAAGGAAACTATGACCGCATTATTGGAAAGGAATTTGCTGAAGCGGAGCGGTCGGGAAGTACTGTCAGTGATCAAAGGCTGAAACAACGACGAGCTGGGAAACAAATTGCCCAGCTCGGCGAACAAGCGAAGCAATCGTGCCCCCCGCTCAAGGTGCCTAGCCACAACGTCGATAATGATCCGAGGATGGTGCCCGGTTATAGCAATCCTGCAGATTACCTGCCCGACGAAGTACATTATGACCCCATGGACGTGCAGATATAAAGATACGAGTACGGGAAGCCTTTCGTCAAAGATGAAAGATCTCTATCAACGATGATGCGAAGATTGCATGATTGGTACTTGAAAATCTGCAGAGACTCTGGGGGGAGGAGTACTTTGTATGCGAGAGTTAAACCGGAGCATGACCTCATTGGAATTGATCTGTTGCCTGTTCCATTTGAGGAGTTCTATCAGTTCTTCAATCAATTGGCCCTCGATAAAACAACTGTCACCTGCTACTGTCTGTAAGTAGTACTACTTCTGTCATTAAGTTTCTCTATATAGCTTAGCTCTTTCATTGCATGTATTTATAATCATCCTCACTATATTATGCAAATTGAAGATCATCGAATTGAAGAAAAGACAAGTCGGTGATATTGGGTTCATTAACACAAATCTCATAGATGCAACTCAGGTTAAATTTCATGCCGCAGAAACCGAGGCCAGCATGCTAGAATCGTTGATAATAAATCAAAACAAAGATATAATACTCTTTCCTTACAACTTCAAGTGAGTGTTACTGTCTTGTGCGTATTCGGTTTCCCTTATGTGTTAGTCAAGGTTATAGTAATGTAATTGATGAGTTATGCATGCGTGTGCAGTTTCCACTATATTCTCCTACATATTAAGCTTGAGCAGGGACTAGTAACCGTCTTAGACTCAAGACGAAAAGATCCCAAGGACTATGCAGACATGACTCAAATACTCGAGAAGTAAGTTAAATCGATCATTATCCACCATATCAGCAACTTTGTTCATTTCCTGATATATCAAGTAATTGTTTTCTTTGTCCGGCAGGGTTTGGAGAAAATTCACCAGAAAAGCTCCGGGACTGCCGAAGGAGCTGCAATTTAGACACCCGAAAGTAAGTACTAGCTATAGTAGCATTTTAAGCGCATCTACTAGTCATTCAAGCGCTAGTTTCATCAATACCATTTGGCATTCTTGCTTATCAGTTTGATTAACCTCTATTTCTTGTAAAGTGGTTGTGGCAGCAACAAGGGAATGATTTCTGTGGTTACTATGTTTGCGAGTCCATCCGCCACACGACCTGTGAGCGGGGCTACACTGACGAACAATATGAAGTACATAAATAACAACATTCACAATTTTATTTTATTACCATCATTTGTGTTGAGTTTCATTCATTCATATATATATATGTATTGACCCCCTTCTTTAAATTAGATGTTTCGGAAGCGGGATGAACTCCTAGCACCAGCTCGCATGCGAGGAATTCAAGAGGAATTGGCGGCATTCTTTCTTGACCACGTGATCCCTGAAGACAGAGAATTCTATGTTAACCCTGAGTCCGTATGATTATATTTGTAAGAGATAATTACTGTATATATGTAGCCGGTAGTGTCAGATAGATATACGAGAACTTGTTGTTCGACCAATCTCTCGGAGAAGGAGAGGTGGTCGATATCACTTCTCTCTGTATATATGCATATATGTTCATGACGATCTTCTGTTTCCTTCGTTTGCTTACTAGCTAGCTAGCGTGTCTAGTCCTCTCTATATACGTATGTATAGTACGTAGCGTCGACCAAGCACAGACATAACAGAGGACACTTCTCTCTATTAATTATAACTAGCTAACACAATATATGAAACACCTAAATTAACCCCCTATCCAAAACCCCCAACCCCCCCCCCCTTTCAAAAAAAAAAAAAACCCCAGCCACAGAAGTGCTGACGCGTGGATGCCTATTGGCCGGGACCAAAGGGTCTCCACGTGGGCAGTGCGCAGAGCCCAGTCAGGAGACCCTTTGGTCCCGGTTGGTGGCACCAACCGGGAACAAAGGGTCTCCTAACTGGGCTCTGCGCACTGCCCACGTGGAGGGCCTTTAGTCCCGGTTCTGGATTGAACCGGGACTAAAGGGTGGAGGTATTAGTACCGACACTTTAGTCCCGGTTCCTGAACCGGGACTAAAGGCCCTTACGAACCGGGACTATAGGCCCTTTTTCTACCAGTGTGCAGAAAGCCTCTGCGCCACCCCACCAAGGCTTCCATGTCCTTCTCCGCGATGGCGAGGCGACGCTGCCGCCTCCGGTGGACACGACGATCCTCGTCGGTGAAAAGCCACGGGAGAGGCGCCAGATCCTGCGCCCGCTGGCTCGACACGTTGGGAAAATTCATATCCCAACGAGGCCTCAGGAGGCGCCACGCCGCCGCGTTGTGCGCGCGGACCGCCTCCTCTGCGGTGTCGAAGGTGTTGAGGATGAGACGTTTCTCGCGAAACCAGATCTCGAAGGACAAGGCGCCGGAGCGGCGCTTGCGGACTCCGCGAAAATTCAAAGCGCCTAGGCGGCGGATCGACATGGTGGCGCAAAGGCGGCGAGAGTGGGCGGCGGACAGAGTGTCGAGGGAGCGCCTTCTTTATAACGAGCGCCGGCCGCGGTGTGCACGCGAATCTTTCCCGCGCGCTGGAGCGCCAAAACCAGCGCGCGCTAGGCCGCTCCCCCCCGCGTGCGCTGGAGCGCCAAAACCAGGGCGATGGCATGATCTAAAACACGCGCAGTCATGAAATGGGTCAGCCCGTTAGGCCACTACCGACCCAAAACTAAAAAAGGGCGGACGGCGGGCGAGCGGCCGACCCAAACGGACAAAAACACGATCCATTTGGGTCGGCCCGTTGGAGTTGCTCTTAGTGTTGGGATGTTATGCATGCAACCTCCTTGTATTAGGTTGGTTTTTCGGTTTGATTTGTCTAGAGGAAAGAATGGTCAGCAACTTGTTGCAGTTTTGGGCAAGTCCAGTAAATCCCAACATGCAAATCTCTATAATGCACTCTGACTTGTTAGGGTAGAAAAAACTTTGTGTTCCGTTTAATAGGAAACATGCAAAAATTGTTTTTTATTTATTTTGTGAAACTGAAACACACAAGATACATTGTTCTTTGGAAAACATAGTAAGGGAGGGAGAAAAAGGTTTGATTGTCAGATAAATCAACAAGCAAATCTCATGCTTAGCACTAGCAAGTCACAGCCAAATGCCAAGCAAGTCGTACTCACTAGCTGCAATGCATTGTCTAATGCACTCTGACTTGCTAGGGTTGACCAAAAAAACCTTGTCTTCCTTTGGAAAAAAGCTCCATCTCTATCCAGATGAAAGCTTCATCTCCATCTCGCCCCTGTCTCCTCTGATGGTCATGATCATGCACTACGGCCTACTCAATCGCAGGTACTCAAACGGACATGGATTTTGTCCGTTTGGGTCGCCATCCGTTTAGCAGACATGGGCCAAATACACGCAGCCAGTCGGTGCACCCAACGCACAAGACATGAGTCGGACACACGAGGCTGCCGGTGTGGAGCTAGCCAAGCCATGGCTGAGTGTCGCAGCTTCATCAAGTTCTTGCACGCATTCGAGCACCACCGCAGGGCAGCGGACTCGTCGTGCGCCACCCGATTGATGATGACATGTATCTAGGATATGGCAATAGACCTAATCTAAGCACCCTTCCTAAGGACACTGCCCTACGGTCGAAGACATTCAAAGGACAGCAAATTCTACTGACTGAAATCACCTCAGGATGCAACTCACTCGACCATGATTTCCACTCGGACAACCCAATTTTACTCGACCAGGATATAATCATTCGACCACATTAGAAACCACTCGGAGTACAGAAGATCTAAGGTCATTCTGGATGGCAACGGTCAGGCGTTCACTCCGTAGTCTTAAGGATCATTTATATCACTTTAATGCTGACGTTACCAGTAGTGTCCCCTCTTTATGTATATTGAACCCCTTGTAATGTGGGATGGCTGGGGTCCTGGCGCACTCTATATAAGCCACCCCCTCCTCTGGGACAAGGGTTCACACCCCCTGTAACTTCACGCATAGTCCAATCGACCAGTCTCCGAGCACTGAAACGTAGGGCTGTTACTTCCTCTGAGAAGGGCCTGAACTCATAAATCTTGCGTGCACAACTTCACCGTAGCTAGGATCTTGCCTCCTCATACCTACCCCCATTCTACTGTCAGACTTAGAACCACGATAGTTGGTGCCCACCGTGGGGTAGGTGTCTTAGCGACTTTCCGGTGAGGTTGCAATTTCTCTGAGCCCTATCATCATGGCTTCCGGCGGAGGTTTGGCTGAGGGCCGCGAGATCCGTCTCGGCGCGCTTGTTGTCATCGCCGACGACTCCGCTTGGCTTTAGGAAGCTCCCCTCGACGTCGGGACACTCCCCGTCCGCGGGGTGACGCACTTTCACGCGTGCGTTCGTGGCGTCCTTCTGCGGTAGTCATCGACCCAATATCGGTCGGCTCCCGCGGTGTCTTCGCTCCACGCTGTTCGCCATCGCAAGCGGTCCGGTCGGTCACGGCTTCAGCAATGGGTGAAGCATGCGGTGGCCCGTCAGTTGGCCACCCCTCAAGTCGCGGCAATCGAGCCCAGCGAATCTCTCTACGGCCTGTTCGACTGGCTCTGTCAAGACCCTACCCAAGTGTGACAACAGCGACCCCACGGCGGAGGTCCTGATGATCGACACGCCGCGCAGCCCGCCTGGCATGTGTCGCAACGGCGGCGACGACGGCGGCGGCAATCTGTTGCGCGTTCACGAAGAGTACCACCCCGAAACCCTCTCTTCTCAGCAGAGAGAGGAACTTCACTGCCGCAATGTGGAAGCACTCCATACGCCCGTTGTCGGAGAGACCTCTGAGGCCTGGGCCTTAGAGGCGGCGCGCTTGGCCACCTTGGCTGAGCGCACCCAGGTGGAGAACCTTCAGCGTGCACTCGACGAACGTGCTCGGCGGCAGATCCCCGAGTGCACTATTCCCGCCTGAACCACAGGTATACCGCACTCCGATTCAGAACCTTACAGCTGCAGCTAGCATAGCAGAGTCTATTCAGCCATCCCGGTCGGAAGCTGGTAGAGGTTTGATGTAGATCAGAGCGCTGCTACGAGCGACCGGAGAGCAGAACACTGCATTCTAAGTCGCATAACAGAATTCATAGGAGATCTGTGGTAGCTGACATAGTTCAGTCAGCTCACAACCCAAGATCGCCTCCGCGGCGTGAGGGACAAGGGCATCGCCAAGGGCAGTACTTGGGTTGGAACCACGAGCAGCATGATCATCGGCTCAACCGTGATGACCGTCGTCGAGTGCCTACGCCCCCTCCGAGGGGCGGATCATACGTGCCCCGGTATTATGATGATAGGTGCCCGTACATCGAGGAGCGGAGGATGCCAATTGATCCAAGAGAGTCAGGGTTTGATGCAAGGTCAATTCTGGTGCAAGATCTGGTTGACAGGAATCGAGCACACAGAGAAGGGCAGGACAGAGATCGCCCGTCTGGAAGCAGAGTGCATGTTTCTGGTCCCGAGTGTTTCAACAGAGCCATCAGGGATGCAGAGATCCCTCCCAACTTCAGGTTGGCGACTGGAGTTAGTAAGTTCACTAGCGAATCAAAGCCTGACACTTCGCTTGAAGATTACCGAGTGGCTGTATAGATCGGCGGTGAAAATGATGAGGTGGCCATGAAGCACCTTCCCCTAATGCTTGAAGGGTCAGCTAGGGCTTGGTTGAATCAGTTGACTCCGGGCGGTATATTCAGCTGGGAGGAGTTAGCCCGAGTGTTTGTCAGAACGTTCGAGGGCACTTGCAAATGACCTGCAGGGTTGACAGAATTACATCATTGTGTGCAGAAACCAAATGAAACTTTGAGGGATTACATCCAGAGGTGGACCACTTTGCATCACACCGTGGAGAATGTGTCTCAGCATCAAGCAGTCTGCGCCTTCAAGGAGGGCGTTCAGTATCGGGAGCTCAACCTGAAATTCGATCGGACAGGAGACATGACCCTGACCCGAATGATGGAAATAGCCACCCGGTACGTAAACGGCGAAGAAGAAGACCGACTCCGTAGCGGCAAGGGCAAACCAGTAGGAAACATACTAGAGGAGGTAATTCCAATCGGAAGCAGAAGCGCAAAGCGGAGCCTGCGGGTCCTGGAGAGGTTGCAGTCCCAACCCAAGGAAAATTTAAGGGAAAGCTCAAAGGGTCCTGGACCCCCAAGAAGGTGAAGGATTCAGCAGGGAACGACGTGTTGGATTTACCATGTCACATTCACATCAAGAAGGATGAAGAGGGTAATTTGATTTATCCCAAACATGTCACTCGACAGTGTCGAGTCCTTATGCAGAAGTTCTGAGAAAAACAACCCAGTGAGAAAGAGAAGGAATCTGATAAGGATGAGGACAAGGAAGAGGATGATGAAGGATTTCCCAATGTCAATTCCACTTTGGTGATTTCTGTTGACATTGAAAGCAAAAGTCGACTGAAAGTCATCAACAGAGAAGTAAACATGGTTGCTCCGGCAATGACGACGTATCTGAAATGGTTAAAGACTCCCATCACATTCGACCACCCACCACACGTCGCCACCCCCGGGAGGCAAGCGTTGTTGGTCAACCCAGTCGTCGGGGGCACCCGATTGACCAAAGTCTTGATGGATGGCGGTAGTGGTTTGAACATTTTGTATGCTGAGACCCTCCGAGGAATGGGCATTCTGATGTCCAAACTCAGCGAGAGCAACATGCGGTTGCACGGGGTTATACCTGGAAAGAAAGCTGATCCACTCGGCCAGATCACTCTTGACGTGGTTTTCGGTGATTCAAAGAATTACCATAAGGAAAAGACGATATTTGAAGTTGTGGATTTTCACAGTGCCTATCATGCTATCCTGGGCAGAATTGCGTATGCCCGTTTCATGGCTCGACCATGTTATGTGTACCTCAAACTCAAAATGCCTGGCCCTAGGGGCGTGATTACAGTCACTGGTAATCGGCAGCGAGCAGAAGAGTGCTTCTAAAAGGGCTCAAAGATTGCTGATGAACAGATGGCAGCGGTAGAAATGGAAGAACACAAGAACACTATAGATCCGAGTGATTTGTTGAGAGCTAAGAAGCCTGCTTCAGAATCTGCATTTAAGTCATCTGGTGAAACAAAGTCAGTTCATATTCGCCCGACTGATCCCAATGCTGCTCCGACTCATATTTCAACGACACTCGACAGCAAATAGGAAGAAGCGCTCATCTAGTTCCTCCGTGAGAACTAGGACATCTTCGCATGGAAACCTTCTGACATGTCAGGTGTACCCAGGGAACTGCCTGAGCACCGTTTGCGAGTCGACCCAAAAGCAAAACCTGTCAAAGAGCATCTCCGACGGTCCGTCGTGGAGAAAAGAAAGGCAATTAGCGAGGAAGTGGCTCGGCTTCTGGCAGCTGAGTTCATCCGAGAGATTTACCACTCCGAGTGGCTCGCTAATGTCGTCGTGGTTCCCAAGAAAGACGATTCACTCTGTATGTGTATTGACTTCAAGCATATCAATCGGGCCTGCCCGAAAGATCACTTCCCTCTCCCCTGCATCGATCAAATAGTCGACTCAAGTGCGGGATGTGAGCGATTGTCCTTTCTGGACGCATACTCTGGGTACCATCAGATCCGACTGTATGGACCCGACGAAATAAAAACAGCTTTTATCACCCCATTTGGGTGCTTTTGCTATGTTACTATGCCCTTTGGTCTCAAGAATGCTGGCGCCACATTCATGCGCATGATACATAAGTGCCTGCTCACTCAAATCAGTCGGAATGTGGAAGCATACATGGATGACATCATGGTTAAGTCGCGTAAAGGTTCCGACCTGCTGACTGACCTTGCTGAAACCTTTGCCAATATGAGAAGATATGATATCAAGCTTAACCCGTCGAAGTGTATATTCGGAGTTCCAGGTGGAAAGTTACTCGGTTTCCTCGTTTCCGAACGTGGGATCGATGCAAACCCAGAGAAAGTTGGTGCAATACTCCGAATGAAATGCCCTATGCGCATACACGACGTTCAGAAGCTTACTGGTTGTTTGGCTGCCTTGAGTCGAGTCATCTCTCGTCTTGGTGAAAAGGTATTGCCTATTTACCGATTGATGAAGAAATATGATAAGTTCGAGTGGACTCCTAAAGCCGGACCCTCTTCTTCATGGTCTATGGAGCCTAAGCCGTGCTGCCGACTGATTTACTCCACAATGCCCCGCGAGTAGAGCTTTTCTCAGAGGCAGAAGCAGAACAAGCCCGGCAAGACGTTGTTGATCTTATGGAAGAGGAAAGGGAAATGGCCCTGATCAGGTCGACCATCTATCAGTAAGACCTTCGTTGGTTCCACACTAGAAACGTAAGAGGTCGAGCATTTTAGGAAGGAGACCTAGTTCTCCGAGTGGATCAACAATGACCACACAAGCTTGCTCCCGCTTGGGAAGGCCCCCTCATCATCACCAAAGTGCTCCACAATGGAGCATACCACCTGTACGATGTGGAACACAAGAAAGATGAGCCACGCGCTTGGAATGTGGAGGTGCTCCGCCATTTTCATACTTAAACATTCAGACTATTGAGATGTAATAAGAAGTACCTTTCAGTTTGTTTATCAAAGAAATGGTTTCACAGTCTCCTAAATGATTGTTATTACTTATACATGTGTTGAAAATCCCCCAGTGGGTGGCTTAGCCGCGAATCCAATTCGCCTAAGTTTCAAAAACAAAATCCTACCAAGTGAAGAGCAAGCCTCTCACTCGGAGGCTTAGCTGCGAATCCGATTCGCCTAAGTTTAAAAAAATCCTACCGAGTGGAGAGCAATCCTCCCACTCGGGGGCTTAGTTGCAGTCCCAAACTCGCCTAAGTTTAAAAAAATCCTACCGAGTGGAGAGCAATCCTCCCACTCAAGGGCTTAGCTGCACTCCCGAACTCGCCTAAGTTTAAAAAAATCCTACCGAGTGGACAGCGATCCTCCCACTCGGGGGCTTAGCAGCAGTCCCGAACTTGCCTAAGTTTAAAAAATCCTACCGAGTGGAGAGCCATCCTCCCACTCGGGGTCTTAGCTGCAGTCCCGAACTCGCCTAAGTTTAAAAAATCCTACCGCGTGGAGAGCAATCCTCCCACTCGGGGGCTTAACTGTAGTCCCGAACTCGCCTAAGTTTAAAAAAATCCTACCGAGTGGAGAGCAATCCTCCCACTCGGGGGCTTGGCTGCAGTCCCGAACTCGCCTAAGTTTTAAAAAATCCTACTGAGTGGAGAGCAATCCTCCCACTCGAGGGCTTAGCTGTAGTCCCGAACTCGCCTAAGTTTTAAAAATCCTACCGAGTGGAGAGCAACCCTCCCACTTGGGGGCTTAGCTGCAGTCTCGTACTCGCCTAAGTTTAAACAATCCTACCGAGTGAAGAGCAACCCTCTCACTCGGGGGCTTAGCTGCAGTTTCATACTCGCCTAAGTTTAAAACACGCTCCATCCTGATCCTCAAGGACGAGGAGGTGCAGGTCGACGACAACCTTATCCTTGGAGCTGCGACACAAGTACAATGTGCGCTCCATCCTAATACGCAAGGATGGCGAGGTGCAGGTCGACTGGGACCTTATCCTCAGAGCTGCGGCACAAGTACAATGTGCGCTCCATCCTGATCCGCAAGGATGACGAGGTGCAGGTCGACTACGACCTTATCCTCAGAACTGCGGCGCAGGTACAATGTGCACTCCATCCTGATCCGCAAGGATGACGAGGTGCAGGTCATGGACGGCACCAAGTGCCCCTGTTCATGGTCCACTCGATTGAGCTGCATCATAGAGTCAGTAACCATTCAGATTGAAGAATCAAGTTCCACTCAGAGTCAAGAGATTCAAAAACAACAAAGTTTAGATAAATCCTACGAGGTTCCGGACTGCAGATTAAAGTACTCAGGCATCAGGCCCGAAGGAGTTTAACGGTTACAAAACCACTCGACATACCGAGGCAAATTTAATCGGATCATAAAAAGTGTGTTCACTCTGCAGGAGGACTGGAAGGCTCGACGAACTCATCCAGGTCGATTCCATCTACAATTTGAATAACAGCAGCAATGAAGGTCTCCATGAAAGACTGGAAGTCAAGTTTCTTGGTGTTGGCAACCTTGATCACTGCTAACTTCTCTTCTTTGACCTCCTTGCAATGGACGCGAACAAGAGACAGAGCTATGTCAGCACCACATCGAGTAGACGATTTCTTCCATTCTTGCACTCGACCAGGGATCTCATTCAGTCGAGTCATCAAAGACTCGAGGTCATTTTGGAGCATCTCCTTTGGCCAAAGTGTCGTGTCGATCCGCGACACCGCAACCTTCAGTCGAGCGAGGTAGTCTGTAATGCTGGCAAGGCGGGATTCCAGTCGAAGCACATTCATGGCAGCTTCATCCTTGACAGGGGAATTGATGGGGTCCAAGCTTGTCTCAATTCACCCAGTTTCTTCCTCAAAGTTTTGACAGAATTCTACAACCACAAAGAACTAATGAGTCGACGGCTTTATGGTGAATCGACGGTAGCAAAATAGTCGGACAAGGAAAGGTACCTTCAAGCATAACGAATAACTTCTTGGCGAGTGCCCCCAGATAAGCCTCCAGGTCATTTCTCTTATGAGAAATGTCTTCAATTTTGTTGTTCAAAGCTACTTTGTCCTTGTTCAGACGGGTTACTTCTCTATTAGCTTCGGTAAGAGCAGTCTTCAGCTTGGCGTTGTCTTCCTCTAGCGCCCCGACTGAAGCTAGCTTCTTATCGGCGAGTGTTGTTTTCTCCTGAGCCTCCTTCTGCGCCGCGGCAAGATCAAGGTCCTTTTGTGCCAGACCCTCCCTCATTTTCTCTAAAAAACATACATATTCAACAAACAAGCACTCGGTTCAGAGAGAAGAACGAGGAGATGACTTGAGAGACAACCCAATCTCACAGTCGACAAGTTTTTACCTTCCATACCAGCAGTTTCGTCTTTGGCCTTCTGCAAGTTCTGCCTAGCCAACTCCAAGTCAAGGTTGAGCTGTCTCCGCTTCTCCTTGAATTCCGCAAATTTGGAGATGAGCTCGCAGGATTTATGAAGTTAGTAAAAAGATACATCAGAGGACAGAATCAAAGATTATTCACTTCTGAGTGAAAAGAATTCTAAGACTACCGCAGAATCAAACATTCAACAGTAGTCTCGAGGACTACACCCAGTGGGTGCACTTAGCGTGCCCCCACTGGTGCAGGTTCCACTTGACACGGTCCATACAGACCGAGTGGAAGAAAAAAAGAGGCAACAGATATTCTCAGACCATAACCGACTGCCCGCAGTCGACCGCAGTCTCGGGGACTACACCCAGTGGGTGCACTCAGTGTGCCCTCACTGGTTTAGGTTACACTCGACATGGTCCGCCCAGACCGAGTGAAAAAACTGAAGAACAAAGACATTTTTATCAAGACCCCCACCGAATCACACATTCGACGGCGGCCTCGGGGACTACACCCAGTGGGTGCACTATGCATGCCCCCACCAGTCCAAAGTTACAATCGACACAATCTAGTCGACTCAACTGGAAAAACTACTCGGCATAAATTCAAAAACCTAGTGGGTGTACAGATGCGAAGTACAGATTGACAAATGGATGCACAATGTAAAGTTTTCAGGTAGCATATCCTAACAGAACAAGCGTCAAGCTAGGAGATCAGTTGGAAACCAACTAACCTGGACATTGGCTCGAAGGGATGCACTGGCATCATAGGCAGCTTGGCTAGTCTCATGCACTGTCTTCATCCACTCCATCATCAGGCCTGCTTGGCGTATAGCTTCCGTAGCAGCGCTTGCCTGGTCCTTCGGAACATGATGGGTGAAGAACAACAGAGACGGTGGTTCAGTCGAGGCAGCTTGAGGATCCGAGGCATTGTGTTGGACAGATGAAACAAGGACTTGTGCGGTCGATAATGAAGGGCGTTCACTCGACACTGGAACAACAAAAGTAACAGAAGCCCGGTTCAGGTCTCCGGACTACTGAATCCCTGGTTCCGTCGCCGGCGTCGACTGGGGCGTCTTGCTAGCTGGTGCCTTCCTGCTCGAAGTCCTAACCCTCCTTCCCATGGGTCTCTGCGGCACATCTTCGTCGTCATCCGGAAGTTCAATAACATTGGGTGGAGCTGCAAAGCAATCAATTGCAAGATTTTAGTCGACCGTCAAAATGGCTGATAAAGTAAAGATAAGATGACAAGAGTTATACCCGCGGTGGAGGTGACTGCGTCTTCCATCTCAGAGTCAGCATCATCTTGGTAAATAGAAGTCCTAGGGCAGCACTGCAAATTTCAGAATTCTCTCGGTTAACACAGGAAAGTGAATCGACCAAAGATTGAGTCATGCAAAAACTAAGAGGTCGAGCACAATAATTATCCAGAAGCGATGGGGACGACCACTTTAATCTTGGGCAGGGCCTTCCGAGGCTTTGACGGCGCGACTTTAGGCTGCTTCAGAGCTTTCTCAGTCGGCACAGGAGAAGATGTTCGAGTGCGCTTTGAGGTCTGTCCAGTCGATGGAGTCGTGTTGCCACAAACACTTGTTGGGTCATGCCTCTGCTTGGAGCGTCTTTCCGTGCGAGGTGGAGAGTCGACCTCCTCACCACTGCTCAAGTCTTCACTCTCCTTGTCTCCTCCTCCGTCGGAGTGCCAGTCGCTACTGTCACCCCCACTCGCTCTCCCTCCTGCTCATGCTCTCCGTTGGGCATCGAATACATCTTAGTGTAGATCTTCAAGGCATAGAGTCGAGTGGATATCAATCGGTTTCGAGAACAAATTCATGTCAGAACAAAAGACACTCGGAAGAAAGGAGTCAAACCTTGTCGGGTTCGTTGGTGTTGTCGAGTGGAGGAATCCTCCTAGACCCCCTGGGGTTGTCTTTGTTGCCAGTAATACCTTGCAACCACTG
Source organism: Triticum urartu (assembly GCF_003073215.2). Lineage (NCBI taxonomy): Eukaryota > Viridiplantae > Streptophyta > Magnoliopsida > Poales > Poaceae > Triticum > Triticum urartu. Next base: position 59,820,516 of record NC_053026.1, on the reverse strand, counting down.
TTTTCTCATCAACTTCCTCCGGGTGGATCCAAGTGTTGTCTTCAATACCCGAATACATCCACATTGGATGGTCACGGGCTCGGAGTGGCTGGATGCGTCGACTAAGGAACACCTCTAGCAAGTCCATACCAGTCACACCGTCGCGGACAAGTTAGACTACTCGCTCAACCAAAATATTCACCTCCACTCTCTCAGATGGAGTCACTCTCAAGGGAGAAGGCTTCTCAACTCGTCCAATGGAAAACGGGGGAAGGCCAGTCGACTGACCCGGAGTCGGTTGGTCCTTACAATAGAACCAGGTCGACTGCCACCCTCTGACTGACTCAGGAAGAATCATAGCAGGGAAAGTTCTTTTATTCCTCATCTGGATCCCTAGACCTCCACAGATATGGATCACGTGTGTCCTCTCATCACTTGGATTGGCCTTTTTTACAGACTGAGAACGACAGGTGAAAATGTGTTTGAAGAGACCCCAGTGCGGTTGACAACCCAGAAAGTTCTCACACATGGACACATATGCAGCAAAGTATGTGATGGTGTTGGGAGAAAAGTGATGAAGTTGGGCTCCAAAAAAGTTCAGGAAACCCCGGAAGAAAGGATGGGGAGGCAAAGAGAAACCGCGGTTGACAAGGGTCGCAAGAAGGACACACTCACCCTCCTGCGGTCGCGGCTCAGTCTCGTCCTCAGGAAGCCGCCAAGAATCATGGGGAATCAGTCCCCCCTCAGCCAGATCCTCCATATCTTCTCGTTGGATTGTCGACCGGATCCAGTCGCTTTGGATCCAGCCGGGCGACAGGCCAGTTCTCGACCACGACCCTCCACGGCTCGTCTTCTTCCCCTTCACCTTTGTCGTCGCCTTCTTCACGCGCTCCAGAGCCGCCGTCTTGTCCTTCCCCATTGCAGCAGGTTGAGCTCGGATGGGGCGGCAGCGCCGAGGGCGGAGGCAAATGCAGCGGAGAAGCAGAGGAAGAAGCAAAGGCACCAGCCTAGACGCCTTATATGGTCCTATTCCCCGAGTGACTAACTTGTGGACCTAGGCAATCCTGTCAAATCCTGCAACAGTCACGCGCTCGATACGTGGCAAAAAAGGTGGCGCGAGAATCGAGGCACCCCTGCCCAATCCGCCTCGCTTACTGCGGCTCTCTCCGTCTCACGCGCTTCCCCAGATTTTGAATCCTGCGAGATCCGGGAACGGCAGCGCAGTCGATCACGCCAAAGATTTCATGCCATATCAACATTCGAAGCTTATCAGCTAAAGTTCACTCGACAACCTTTGAATGGGTCAAGGCGACTGGAAATGAAGTCAGAATTTTTGCATGGTTCACCAATCCAAGTAAAATGCTTCCGAAGCATGAACATTGAGTCGGAACCATCTTCAACTCCATCTCCACTTGGACCCAGAACCATTTGGGGGCTAATGACGATGACATGTACCTAGGGTAGGGGCAATAGACCTGATCCATGCACCCTTCCCAAGGACACTGCCCTACGGTCGAAAACATTCAAAGGACAACAAATTCTACCGACTGAAATCACCTCAGGATGCAACTCACTCGACCTTGATTTCCACTCAAACAACCCAATTTTACTCGACCAGGATATAATCATTGGACCACATTAGAAACCACTCAGAGTACAGAAGATCTAAGGTTATTCTGGATGGCAACGGTCAGGCGTTCACTCCATAGTCTTAAGGATCATTTATATCACTTTAATGCTGACGTTACCAGTAACGTCCCCTCTTTATGTACATTGAACCCCTTATCACGTGGGCTGGCTGGGGTCCTGGCGCACTCTATATAAGCCATCCCCCTCCACTGGGACAAGGGTTCGCACCCCCTGTAACTTCACGCATAATCCAATCGACCAGCCTCCGGGCACCGACACGTAGGGCTGTTACTTCCTCTGAGAAGCGCCTGAACTCGTAAATCTTGCGTGCACAACTACACAATAGCTAGGATCTTGTCTCCTCATACCTACCCCCATTCTACTGTCAGACTTAGAACCACGACACTGATCCAAGCGCATGCCCTTCACCTTCCTACCTCTTGAGCACTGCGTTGGTTTTCCCTTGAAGAGGAAAGGGTGATGCGGCAAAGTAGCGTAAGTATTTCCCTCAGTTTTTGAGAACCAAGGTATCAATCCAGTAGAAGACTACACGCAAGTCCCTTGTACCTACACAAACAAATAAGAACCTCGCAACCAACGCTATAAAGGGGTTGTCAATCCATTCACGGTCACTTTACGAGAGCGAGATCTGATAGAGATAATAAATATTTTTGGTATTTTTATGATATAGATTGAAATATGAAGATTGCAAAATAAACGGTGCCAGAAATAGCTTGTTGACGGGAGATTAATATAATGGAGAATAGAACCGGGGGGCATAGGTTTCACTAGTGTCTTCTCTCAAGATAGAATAAGTATTACGGTGGGTGAACAAATTACTGTCGAGCAATTGATAGAAAAGTGCATAATTATGAGAATATCTAGGCATGATCATGTCTATAGGCATCACGTCCGCGACAACTAGACCGAAACGATTCTGCATCTACTACTATTATTCCACACATCGACCGCTATCCAGCATGTATCTAGAGTATTAAGTTCATAAGAACAGAGTAACACATTAGGCAAGATGACATGATGTAGAGGGATAAACTCAAGCAATATGATATAAACGCAATCTTTTTATCCTCGATGGCAACAATACAATACATGCCTTGCTGCCCCTGCTGTCACTGGGAAAGGACACCGCAAGATTGAACCCAAAGCTAAGCACTTCTCCCATTGCAAGAAAGATCAATCTTGTAGGCCAAACCAAACTGTATATTTCAAAGAGACTTGCAAAGATAACCAATCATACATAAAAGATTTCAGAGAAGAACAAAATATTGTTCAGAGATAAACTTGATCATAAACCCACAATTTATCGGATCTCGACAAACACACCGCAAAAAGAGTTACATCAAATAGATCTCCAAGAAGATCGAGGAGAACTTTGTATTGAGATCCAAAGAGAGAGAAGAAGCCATCTAGCTAATAACTATGGACCCGAAGGTCTAAAGTAAACTACTCACACATCATCGGAGAGGCCATGGAGTTGATGTAGAGGCCCTTCGTGATCAATTCCCCCTCCGGCTGAGCTCCGGAAAAGGCCCCAAGATGGGATCTCTTGCGTACAAAAGGTTGCGATGGTGGAAATAGGGTTTCGTGGTGCTCTTGGATGTTTTCGGGGTATATGAATATATATAGGAGGAAGAAGTGGGTCGATGGAGCCACGAGGGGCCCACGAGGGTGGAGGGCGCGCCCAGGGGGGTAGGCGCGCCCCCTGCCTCGTGGCCTCCTTGTTGATTTCTAGACGTCCACTTCAAGTCCCCCGGATCACGTTTGTTCCAAAAATAACTCTCCCGAAGGTTTCATTCTGTTTGGATTCCGTTTGATACTCCTTTTCCGCGAAACAGTAAAATAGGCAAAAAAACAACAATTTGCACTGGGCCTTGGGTTAGTAGGTTAGTCCCAAAAATAATATAAAAGTGTATAAATAAGCCCATTAACATCCAAAACAGATAATATAATAGCGTGGAACAATCAAAAATATAGTTCCTTTTGGAGACGTATCAAGCATCCCCAAGCTTAATTCCTGCTCGTCCTCGAGTAGGTAAATGATAAAAACAGAATTTTTGATGTGGAATGCTACCTAGCATAATTATCAATGTAATTTTCTTTATTGTGGCATGAATTTTCAGATCCGAAAGATTCAAGAAAATTTTTAATATTAACATAAAATAATAATACTTCAAGCATACTAACTAAGCAATTATGTCTTTTCAAAATAACATGGCAAAAGAAAGGTCATCCCTACAAAATCATATAGTTTGGTCATGCTCCATTTTCGTCACACAAGAATGCTCTCATCTTGCACAACCCCGATGACAAGCCGAGCAATTGTTTCACACTTTAGTCATCTCAAACTTTTTTCAACTTTCACGCAATACATGAGCGTGAGCCATGGATATATCACTATGGGTGGAATAGAATATGATGATGGGGGTTATGTGGAGAAGACAAAAAAGGAGACAGTCTCACACCGACGAGGCTAATCGACGGGCTAGGGAGATGCCCATCAATTGATGTCAATGCAAGGAGTAGGGATTCCCATGCAACTGATGCACTAGATCTATAAATGTATGAAAGCTCAACAAAAGAAACTAAGTGGGTGTGCATCCAACTTGCTTGCTCACAAAGACCTAGGGCATTTGATGAAGCCCGTTGTTGGAATATACAAGCCAAGTTCTATAATGAAAAATTCCCACTAGTATATGAAAGTGACAAAACAAGAGACTCTCTATCATGAAGATCATGGTGCTACTTTGAAGCACAAGTGTGGAAAAAGAGGATAGTAGCGTTGTCCCTTTTTATTTCCTTTTTTTGGGCCTTCCTTTTTTTAGACTTTCTCTTTTTTATTTGGGACAATGCTCTATTAATGATGATCATCACACTTCTATTTATTTACAACTCAATGATTACAACTCGATACTAGAACAAAATATGACTCTATATGAATGCCTCCGGCGGTGTACCGGGAAGGGCAATGAATCAAGAGTGACATGCATGATAAATTATGCAAGGTGGCTTTGCCACAACTACGATGTCAACTACATGATCACGCAAAGCAATATGACAATGATGAAGCGTGTCATAAATGGAATGGTGGAAAGTTGCATGGCAATATATCTCGAAATGGCTATGGAAATGCCATAATAGGTAGGTATGGTGGCTGTTTTGAGGAAGATATAAGGGGGTTTATGTGTGACAGAGCGTATCATATCACGGGGTTTGGATGCACCGGCGAAGTTTGCACCAACTCTCAAGGTGAGAAAGGGCAGTGCACATTACCGAAGAGGCTAGCAATGATGGAAGAGTGAGAGTGCGTATAATCCATGGACTCAACATTAGTCATAAAGAACTCACATACTTATTGCAAAAATCTACAAGTCGTCAAAAACCAAGCATTACACACATGCTCCTAGGGGGGTAGATTGGTAGGAAAAGCCCATCGCTCATCCCCGACCGCCACTCATAAGGAAGACAATCAAAGAATACCTCATATTTCAAATTTGTTACACAATGGTTACCATACATGCATGTTACGGGACCTGCAATCTTCAACACAAGTATTTCTCAAATTCACAACTACTCAACTAGCACACTGTAATATCACCATCTTTATATCTCAAAACAATTATCAATTATCAAACTTCTCATAGTATTCAATGCACTCTGTATGATAGTTTTTATTATACCCATCTTGGATGCCTATCATATTAGGATTAATTTCATAGCCAAAACAAATTACCATGTTGTTCTAAAGGACTCTCAAAATAATATAAGTGAAGCATGAGAGATCAATATTTTCTATAATAAAACCACTACCGTGCTCTAAAAAGATATAAGTGAAGTACTAGAGCAAAATTATCTAGCTCAAAAGATGTAAGTGAAGCACATAGAGTATTCTAATAAATTTTGATTCACGTGTGTATCTCCCAAAAGTTGTGTACAGCAAGGATGATTGTGGCAAACTAAAAAGCAAAGACTCAAATCATACAAGATGCTCCAAGCAAAACACATATCATGTGGTGAATAAAAATATAGCCTCAAGTAAAGTTACCGATGTAAGAAGACGAAAGAGGGGATGCCTTCCGGGGCATCCCCAAGCTTAGGATTTTGGTTGTACTTGAATTTTACCTTGGGGTGCCTTGGTCATCCCCAAGCTTAGGCTCTTTCCACTCCTTATTCCATAATCCATCAAATCTTTACCCAAAACTTGAAAACTTCACAACACAAAACTTAAACAGAAAATCTCATGAGCTCCGTTAGTATAAGAAAACAAACCACCACTTAAGGTACTGTAATGAACTCATTCTTTATTTATTTTGGTGTTAAACCTACTGTATTCCAACTTCTCTATGGTTCATAACCTCCGATACTAGCCATAGATGCATCAAAGTAAGCAAACAACACACGAAAAATAGAATCTGTCAAAAACAGAACAGTCTGTAGTAATCTGTAGGTTTCGAATATTTCTGTAACCCCAAAAATTCTAAAATAAATTTCTTGAATTGAGTAATTTATCTATTAATCATCTGAAAAAATAATCAACCTAATCTCACTCTCCAGAAAAAAATTGCAGCAAATCTCGTGAGCGCTAAAGTTTTTGTTTTTTACAGCAAGATCACAAAGACTTTCCCCAAGTCTTTCCAAAGGTTTTACATGGCAAAAACACTAATTAAAAGCATAAAACCACATCTAAACAGAGGCTAGATGAATTATTTATTAATAAACCAAACCAAAAATCAAGGAACAAAAATAAAATTGAGTTGGCTCCTAACAAGCGCTATCATTTAACGCCCCTAGCTAGGCATAAAAGCAAGGATAGATCTAGGTGTTATCATCTTTGGTTTTAATTTTCTTTAGCGGAGTCATGCTCGAATCCGGGAGGTTCTTTACGTTTCCCTTCATATTCGGAAATTTTTAGATCTAAAGAATCCAACCGCTTATTGCAAAGGGTAATCAACATATTCATGCGGTGAAGGTTTCCGCTAACACTCTTAAGAGGTTCAAGAGACTTTTGTAAAATTTTCTTTACTACACAAATCTTTTCAAAAACTTGTGTCTCTTCCTGGGTATGATGTGACCCCTTTTGTTGAGGTAGTGCTCCCACTATTCCCTCTATGATTTCATGAGCAATACTGGGATCAATTTCGATAAAATTCCCTTTGGCGACGCAATCCAAGAGTTGTCTATGCGACAAATTTAGCCCAACATAAAAATTGCGAAGTGAAATCCCAAAATTCACCTCTAGGGTGCAATTACGATAAGATTCGATCATCCTAAACCAAGCATCTTTTAAATTTTCTCCTTGTCTTTGTTTGAAGTGAAGAACTTCAAACTTGGGAGTTAAAGGGGCAGATAAGGGACTAGCCATGATGGCACACGGGACACAAGAAGCAAGCGAAAAAGAGGCGAACGGAAAAGAGGGCGAATAAAACGGCAAGGGTGAAGTGGGGGAGAGAAAAACAAGAGGCAAATGGCAAATAATGTAATGAGAGGGATAAGAGTTTGTGATGGGTACTTGGTATATCTTGACTTGTGCGTAGATCTCCCCGGCAACGGTGCCAGAAATCCTTCTTGCTACCTCTTGAGCACCGCGTTGGTTTTCCCTTGAAGAGGAAAGGGTGATGCAGCAAAGTAGCGTAAGTATTTCCCTCAGTTTTTGAGAACCAGGGTATCAATCCAGTAGGAGAATACACGCAAGTCCCTCGTACCTACATAAACAAATAAGAACCTCGCAACCAACGCGATAAAGGGGTTGTCAATCCCTTCACGGTCACTTACGAGAGTGAGATCTGATAGAGATAATAAATATTTTTGGTATTTTTATGATATAGATTGAAATATAAAGATTGCAAAATAAACGGTGCTAGAAATAGCTTGTTGACGGGAGATTAATATAATGGAGAATAGACCGCGGGGGCCGTAGGTTTCACTAGTGGCTTCTCTCAAGATAGCATAAGTATTACGTTGGTGAACAAATTACTGTCGAGCAACTGATAGAAAAGTGCATAGTTATGAGAATATCTACGCATGATCATGTATATAGGCATCACGTCCGCGACAAGTAGACCGAAACGATTCTGCATCTACTACTATTACTCCACACATCGCCGCTATCCAGCATGCATCTAGAGTATTAAGTTCATAAGAACAGAGTAACGCATTAGGCAAGATGACATGATGTAGAGGGATAAACTCAAGCAATATGATATAAACCCCATCTTTTTATCCTCGATGGCAACAATACAATACGTGCCTTGCTGCCCCTACTTGTCACTGGGAAAGGACACCGCAAGATTGAACCCAAAGCTAAGCACTTCTCCCATTGCAAGAAAGATCAATCTAGTAGGCCAAACCAAACTGATAATTCAAAGAGACTTGCAAAGATAACCAATCATACATAAAAGATTTCAGAGAAGAATCAAATATTTTTCATAGATAAACTTGATCATAAACCCACAATTCATCGGATATCGACAAACACACCGCAAAAAGAGTTACATCAAATAAATCTCCAAGAAGATCGAGGAGAACTTTGTATTGCGATCCAAAGAGAGAGAAGAAGCCATCTAGCTAATAACTATTGACCCGAAGGTCTGAAGTAAACTACTCACACATCATTGAAGAGGCCATGGTGTTGATGTAGAGGCTCTCCGTGATCGATTGCCCCACCGACGGAGCTCCGGAAAAGGCCCCAACATGGGATCTCTTGGGTACAGAAGGTTGCGGTGGTGGAAATAGGGTTTCGTGGTGCTCCTGGATGTTTTTGGGGTATATGAATATATATAGGAGGAAGAAGTAGGTCAGTGGGGCCACGAGGGGCTATGACAGCCTGATTTTTGGCCCTTTCTTTTTCTTTTGTTTTTCTGAGGTTTTTGCTTGAGTTTTCTTTTTTCGTGGCTTTGTGGTCTGGAAACTGAAGAAGATGCCCTCTTCTTTGCTTCCAGAGTGGCTTGTCATTCCCAAATCCTTCCCTAGACCCTGTCATTTTCATCCTAGCCCAAATCACAATATTATTTTTTATTGGAAATATTCCTTTTCTATTAAAGGAATAACCCAATTTGCCCTAGGTTATGAAGCAACCTTTATTTCCATCACTCCTAAAATTCCCAGGTAATTCTCATAAATTTTTTGGGTCACATCTTTCTCAAATATGGCAAAATATTTCATTTGCCATGTTCCCCAACATGCTCAAATAATTCATTTCCTATTCTGCCCAAAATGGCAGAATGTGAAGCAAGTGCCATTTATCTTTTCCCAATTGACCTCAAACTCCTTGGACACCTTTTCCTGTCCATATCATTGTCGCATGCCAAAGTGCAACCTCATTTGCCTAGTAATTATTTAATTATGATTTTCGAAAGTTCTTGTCTGAGGGAAGTGGTTGTGAAGGAAGTACAAGCTAGGCATATCCAAATGAGTTGCAATTTTTCATGGCCCTTCATATAACCAAATCATCACTCTCCGCCAAAGTAGAGCTCATGTCATGCCTCCATGTGAGCTCACCATCAATTCTTTGATTCTGTCCAAAATTTCAGTTTGTGAAGCAAGTATACTGTATCTTGCCCGATTATGGCTGCCAATTTTTCTAGGCCTTCTATTATCCATATAACCTACCTCCACCCATTTTGGGCATGTTTCATCAAGCCATTATTCCTCTAGAATTTTTGCAAGTTTCTGGTCAGTGGAAATGTTTGTGAAGGAAGTACCATTTTGGTTTATCCAATTGGTATGAAACCTTTTGCAGCATCTTCATATGGCCAAGTAAGTCTGCCTTGCCAAAGTTCAGCTCAAGTGGCTCCTCCATTTGAGAGCATCGTCATGATCTTCATTCTGGACCAGATTACTTAGTTGTAAAGCAACTATATTAATTAGTGGTCCAATCCTTCTCAAAATTACCAGGATATAAGTCCTTCTTTACCTCAATCTACCAGACAACTCCATTGACCTCAATCAAGTCTCTGTTGAGCAGCAGTACACGATCAAGTTTGCTGAAGTATACTTCAGGTGTTAATTGCCTTTTAACCGTGTCACTTTTAACCAATCTACCACCACAGTTACAGCCTACTTTGGAAGCACTATCTGCTAGACAACATTTTGGGTGCTGTTGAGCATTGAATGCCCTCATTCACATGTCAACCATGACAATGGCGTGCCTGTGCACGCGCTCTGTGCGCAGTGGCCGCGTCTAGGGCGCCATTTCTGCTTCGTCCGCTTTCCTCTCGTCGTCTTAGCGCGTGAGCATGTCCACTGTTTTCCTCTCGTCGTCGCCGATCACCTGGACCCCTCTCCCCCTCCGCCCGCTTGCTCACCGACGCAAACCGGCGCGTGACAATGGGCGAACAGTGGCCATTTGGTTCTGTTCGTCGCCGTCTTCTTCCTCCCCGTGTTCCGTTGGCCGCTTATGCCCCGTGGGCTCCTCCCTGCGTCTCCCTGTCGCCTTCCCGACGAGCCCATGCGCATGCACACATGTCAGCGGCGCCGGCTGCGTGTCCGCGGTGACGCCAGCGCGGCACGTCCTCGCCCCGCCTATATACAGGCCTTCCCCGAGCCGTTCGAGCACACCATTGGCCACCCCGCACTCCACTCCCCCTCCCCGTCCACTTTCCCGAGCACCAAAGCCCCTCCTCGACCTTCATTGCCACCATGGCCTCCGTTCGGCTCTGCTCAAATCTGAGTGAGTTGATGCCTCTCCCTCCATCTCTTCACCACCAGAAGCCCACCCAGACCCCGGCGAACCTCTTCCACCCCTCGCCCCCTCGCCGGAATAGCAGAAGATGCCGTCTTCAAGTTCAACCGCCGCCGGATCCGCCTCTGTTCCCCTCTCCTTGTGGTCGTCCCGCCCCTCCCCGGTGTCGGCTGACCTTGGGGACGGGTGCGTCCGTTCCTCCCGCGCCCGTCGGTGGCCTCGGCTTGGCCAGGGACTGCCGGAGCTGCTCGGGCCATCGCCGGCCTCTCCCCTGCCTCTGCTCCTCTGCTTCCCATTGGGGGAGCAGCGAGGAGGAAGACGACGCCCAGCTAGCCCCCTCCCCCTGCGCGCGGGCCCCCTCTTTCAGCTGCTCAAGGCGCGGCCCCACGCTTGCCAGCGTGGATAAGTGGAAACGTACTCCTGTGAGTACGCTTTCCCTTATCGAAGACGTATTCCATTTCTTCTTCGTGCAAGAATGCGTTTTCCTCTTTGGAAAACGTATTTTCAGAGAAGGCGCTTTCTGTTTATCCACCAGGGGCCTGTTTGCTGAAAAAGTTTCACCGATAGATCCCTGATCTTCAACTCCTCATAACTTTTCAACCGTAACTCCAAATGAGGTGAATCCAAAGCCCACTTCTTCGTCTCGTGGAGCCCGTTCTGTTGGTTTCATTTTCACTATGGTTTGACACTATGAAAATGACATTTTTTCCCTTGCATGTAAACAGCCCCTCCGAGAGAGAACTGTTTCCGGCAAATCTTTCCACGGCTTCACCGCACTTCTCCCTGGTGCCTTATTCACCCCCAGGCAAGCCACAATCCCACTTGCATGATACTCATGCAGTAGCCATGGTTTTCAACTAGAACATTTATTAAATGATTACTTGTTTAAAATAAGGTTATCGTTGTTTCGGAAATGCTTCTGGGATTGTGCTTACTTGTTTGCTATGTTGTTATGCACCTGGTTATCATGCCCTGCTAGTTGCTAGTATTACTTTCATATTGCCATGCTTGATAGTAGTACATGTTGGGTTGGTCATGCTCTTCGGTGCATGATTAACGTCGGTTATCGAGTACTGTTAATATGTGTTGTTCCTTTGCTGTTAGTTGGTTAAGTGTTACTCGGTGATGTTATTGATAAGTTCTTGCATGGTATTTATGGTTGATGCTAGTGGTCATGTTATGTTATACTATGAGTAGTGTAGCACTTGTAATATTTATGCTCGTCATCATGCCATGTTCAGTTAGAGATTATTTCATAGTTGATATGATGGATAGTTATGTTGCATCCCGTGCTTATGTTGATAGTATGCTCATGCATTGTAATTGCATCATGTTATTTTATCATGGCTCGGCATTTTGCATTCAAGTTTAACCGGATTTAATTGAACTTAAACAACTGTTGGCTGAGTCATGGTGCCGCCAGATCAAAACTGACCAGTGCAACCACGGTTACCGTATGGGTAAGGTCCTAACTGGGTCTATTGTTGTGCGTCTCGCTAGTGCCTCCCACGAGGGAAGGTTATGGGTGTGCTTACCCTGATCAGGTAGGTGGACATAACCTTGTGTGCCCGTTGTTTTTATTTTTATGGATCCAGTCCCAGTGAGGGACGTTTGAGCACGACAGTGGTCGTGGTGTCTTTGATAGACACGGGGCCACCCAGGACCAGCCCAGTTGGGAGTGGGTCGGAGTGGTCGGGAGAGTGTCACGGTAGTAGATCGGTTTTGTCGGAACGCTGTTGCTCCACCCGAACGGGAGTGCGAGGCCATGTGTTCCTCGGTGTGGGTACAGTGTGCTACCTCTACAGAGTATATATTAAATCTATCGATAGCCGCGCCCGCGGATAAGGGCGCAGTTCATGTCGGTCCCACCATGAGTCAACAATATTAATAATAACTTGATTAATGACAACCCCGGTTCGATGAGGAGATAAGTTGGTTGTGATCGCCGGAATGATCACCGTTTGAGACCAAGTGTTGTCATGGTTGTGATCGCCGGAATGATCACCGTTTAAGACCAATTGTTGGTCATGGTTGTGATCGACAGAATGATCTCCGTGGTATCGAGGATACCGAGTTGTTGGATATTCGTGATGTTGTGCGAGAATCATGGGTAAAGATCAAGCTCCTTGTGGTCATTTAATGATTACTACGGTATTGTTTACACCAAGCTTGATTTGATCCTGAGATGATCATGTGATGTACGAGGTTGGTAAGTGCTGCATGTGATGGTTGCGAGATAACCAGAGCAGAATAATTGGTGCATGTAGTGTTATCATGTTGCATGTTAGTATCGACAGATTCCTATGTTCATGCTATGCTCATATTGTTTTATCGGTATCATGCTCATGTTGCCTTTGGATTCTTAGTGGCTATTATGATTATTTTCATGATGGTAGCTGGTATTATTTTTGGAGTATTACTTTGGATGTCATGTTGTTCATGCCATGCTATCCTGATGATCTCATGTTAATTCCTGCTTAACCTGTAATTGCCATGCTGTTGTTTGTCTTGAATGCTTCAGGTTAATTGTGAGCTTGCAAGTACATTCAATGTACTGACCTGGCGTGTCATGCCAGCTTGCAGGTCGTGCCAGGATTGCTTACTTGTTTGGTGTTGTTCCTGTGTTTGCGAGTTAGGATAAGCGTTCCAGTCAGAGTCCCTGCGGAGTGGAGTTTACCACCATCGTCGTTGTTCCGCTGCCAATAGTTTTTCCGCTGCTAGAGTTATTTCACTGCTTCAAGTTGTTCTGCTGCTTGCATAGAGCAACTGAGGATGGCGTAGTGTCGCCGTGCCGATGTTATTCATTGTAATATCGGAGAGCTTGTAATCATATTCATGTAATAATAGAAAGCTGGTTTGTTCTATGCTAAGCAGTGTCGTATTCCAGAAGACTTCTCCTCGATCTCTGGGCTGGAATACGGGGCGTTCCGGTTTTCTCTGAGCCGGGGTGCCACAGGCTTGGTATCAGAGCACGTCTGGCTGTAGGATGCCCTAGCCCATGCAAATGTTAGAAAGCGGTACTATAGACCCCAGTTGGTTTGTTGCACTTGATTGTTGCATTTGTTTGACGCATAGCATGCATGTAGATTGTTATTTTGTCGCTAACGGTTAATCTTGTGAGTGTAGGTGGCATCACTTTCGGTCCACCGCCTGCACCATCTTTCTTAGCATGCCTGCTCCTCGGTGTTATGCGACCACATCATCATCCATTGCCCTCCATCTCGTTCCCTTGGCAACCCTTACTGATCTTGGTTATCAAAAAAAGGGCAATACCAATAAACCCAGTCTTCCACCGTTATCTTGCCATGTCATTTCATTCTTTGGACGGGTACGATTCCCTTCATACGCTTGATGAAGAGGTGGTCGTGACTTTTGTGTCTTGCTACTTGATCGTCAAGTCCGTTCTCACGTGTGTATCCATCCTGATCCGACCACTGTTCAGCCAGTGGTTGGCACATGGATATAATTTTCGTGCACATCGCCCTAGCATATTAGACCATAATACCAGAGTTTCTGCGCGATTTGTGTGCTTAGGTTTTCATGCATATTTTGGTGTGAGTAGCAGTAATATGTGACGATTGTTTGATTAATTATATTAGTAGTATGCCTGTGTGCTTTTGTTTTAGTCGTTTCTTTTGTTTCTTTCTTTGGGCCTTCGGTGTTACAAATATTTCCCCTATTAAAGTTGCTCGTCAGCCAACACCGGACCCGAAAAGTCAGCAAGAAATGCATAAATTCTGAAACTCAGCTAAACAGAATGGAATTGTCAGCAGACTGCAGTGAAATTGGAAATAGCTCGTCTGAATACAAAAGAAATCCTGGATGGAATTTCAGTATAAAGTTTGCATTAACATGCACTCCTCACCACAATATGGAATTCTCAGCCGACTGCATTCAGATTGGGGAATATCTGATCATGTTACTGAGTGTCAAGTCTCTCTCAGCGTGCACTTCTCATAGCAGAAATGATCAAATCAGCAAGAAGATAAATTGTGTGCAAGGTTGACAGAATATTATCAAAGGTATGGCTCAGAAACAAGTTTAAGTTTTCATTGAGGATGACTTTGGAACCCGATGTACCTGGAAGCAAGCAAAAATATGACAGGTACTCAGAAAGGAGGAAGTCCTGCAAAACCCCGTTTCATACAAGAAATCAATAACAAAAATTGTAAGATGGTTATATATGTGGAAATTGGTCCGCATATCACAGTAAGAAGCTTCTGGTGTAAGCAACCCAATTTTCCCTCGCAAGATACCCGAGAAGCTTCCAAGGCAAGATTCATCTATCTTCCTCAGTACGATACATGGATGATTTCCCGCACAAGGTACTCTGTCTTCTTTAGTAGGCAACCAGAAAAGCTTCCCGCATAAGGTACTGAGTCTTTCCCCAGCAAAGTCTTTAAGGGGGTAAGCTTCTGAAGCACGATACCCAGTCTTCTTCAGCAAGCTGTCCGATGAAAGTTTCAAGCACAAGCTAGCCAATCTTCCTCAGTAAGTCATTGGTACAAGGTAGTACGTTGTGAATTGACAGCATATGGCAGTAAACCCCAACAATCAGATCCGCAACATTTTGGTCAGAAGCAAGAATCAGTCAGAACTTGAGGAGTGTTGAACCTGCCATTTAATGGGGTACCTTGTCAGAAAAATAAGTATAGGCTACGATTGCTGAAAAATTGTACCGACCATACCTATGGTAATACAAAGAAGCAATATGACCTAGCTCTTTCAGCCAAGGATCCAGACCAAGAAAACAATAATGAAGGAACAAGACCAGTGATGCAGGCAACAATTAAATATTTGGTACGGATCCGATACTCAAGACAGTGGAACCAGTTAAGATGATTCCGAAACTTCCGCGGTAAGCCAGAATCTGTCAGGAAAGCGGTTATGACCCAATTCACTATTTGGAACCCGAAGGACCTGCATTTAGTGGAGAAACCCAATGCAAGGAGTTAGAGCTTGGGTGTCCACTAGAAAAATCTGATCACCACTTCATGAAAGATTGTCAGAGCCGGATGACACACCCGGCGGAAATCACTCTTGGATTTGTGAGACCGACATATATTTCAGTCGTGAGGATCAATCACAGTCAGCTAAGTCAGCAGATCTAAAAAGAAATTGGAGCCTGGATAAGCATGAACAAGCAAGGTAATATCTATCAGAATATGGATATATTAAAGCAAACCACCCCAGGGCCAGTCAGATAAAAATTTAGTGGGAACAAAAATAAGAAAAAAGATACCCTTGTTGGAAACGGTTTCCTTAAGTCAGTATCTTCATACTTGTTCCCTGAGCAACCAAATCTCGAGGACGAGATTTCTTTAAGGGGGTAAGGTTTGTGATAGCCTGATTTTTGGCCCTTTCGTTTTCTTTTGTTTCTCTGAGGCTTTTGCTTGAGTTTTCTTTTTCCGTGGCTTTGTGGTCTGGAAATTGAAGAAGATGCCCTCTTCTTTGCTTCCGAAGTGGCTTGTCATTCCCAAATCCTTCCCTAGACCCTATCATTTTCATCCTAGCCCAAACCCCAATATTCTTTTTTATTGGGAATATTCCTTTTCTATTAAAGGAATAACCCAATTTGTCCTAGGTTGTGAAGCAACCTTTATTTCCATCACTCCTAAAATTCCCAAATAATTCTCATAAATTGTTTGGGTCACATCTTTCTCAAATATGGAAAAAATATTTCATTTGCCATGTTCCCCATCATGCTCAAATAATTCATTTCCTATTCTGCCCAAAATGGCAGAATGTGAAGCAAGTGCCATTTATCTTTTCCCAATTGACCTCAAACTCCTTGGACACCTTTTCCTGTCCATATCATTGCCACATGTGAAAGTGCAACCTCATTTGCCTAGTAATTATTTAATTATGATTTTCCAAATTCCTGTCTGAGGGAAGTGGTTGTGAAGGAAGTACAAGCTAGGCATATCCAAATGAGTTGCAATTTTGCACGGCCCTTCATATAACCAAATCATCACTCTCCACCTACGTAGAGCTCATGTCATGCCTCCATGTGAGCTCACCATCAATTCTTTGATTCTGTCCAAAATTTCAGTTTGTGAAGCAAGTATATTGTATCTTGCTCCATTATGGATGCCAATTTTTCTAGGCCTTCTATTATTCATATAACCTACCTCCACCCATTTTGGGCATGTTTCATCAAGCCATTATTCCTCTAGAATTTTTGCAAGTTTCTGGTCAGTGGAAATGTTTGTGAAGGAAGTACCATTTTGGTTTATCCAATTGGTATGAAACCTTTTGCAGCATCTTCATATGGCCAAATAAGCCCGCCTTGCCAAAGTTCAGCTCAAGTGGCTCCTCCATTTGAGAGCATCATCATGATCTTCATTCTGGACCAGATTACTTAGTTGTAAAGCAACTATATTAATTAGTGGTCCAATTCTTCTCAAAATTACCAGGATATAAGTCCTTCTTTACCTCAGTCTACTAGACAACTCCATTTACCTCAATCAAGTCTCTGTTGAGCAGCAGCACACGATCAAGTTTACTGCAGTAAACTTCAGGTGGTAACTGCCTTTTAACCGTGTCACTTTTAACCAATCTACCACCACAGTTACAACCTACTTTGGAAGGACTATGTGCTAGACAACATTTTGGGTGCTGTTGAGCATTGAATGCCCTCATTCACATGGTGACCACGACAATGGCGTGCCTGTGCACGCGCTCTGTGCGCAGTGGCCGCGTCCAGGGTGCCGTTTCTGCTTCGTCCGCTTTCCTCTCGTCGTCTTAGCGCGCGTGAGCATGTCCATTGTTTTCCTCTCGTCGTCGCTGATCACCTGGACCCCTCTCCCCCTCCGTCCGCTTGCTCACCGATGCGAACCGCCGCGTGACCACGGGTGAACAGTGGCCATTTGGTTCTGTTCGTCGTCGTCTTCTTCCTCCCCGTGCTCCGTTGGCCGCCTCTGCCCCATGGGCTCCTCCCTGCGTCTCCCGTTCGCCTTCCCGACGAGCCCATGTGCGTGCACACGTGTCCGCGGCGACGCCAGTGCGGCACGTCCTCGCCCCGCCTATATATAGGCCTTCCCCGAGCTATTCGAGCACACCACTGGCCTCCCCGCACTCCACTCCCCCTTCCCGTCCACTTTCCCGAGCACCAGAGCCCCTCCTCGACCTTCATTGCCACCATGGCCGCCGTTCGGCTCCGCTCAAATCCGAGCGAGTCGATGCCTCTCCCTCCATCTCTTCACCACCAGAAGCCCACCCAGACCCGGACGAACCTCTTCCACCCCTCGCCCCCTCACCGGAATAGCAGAAGGCGCCGTCTTCAAGTTCAACCGCCGCCGGAGCCACCTCTGTTCCCCTCTCCTTGCGCTTGTCCCGCCCCTCCCCGGTGCCGGCTGACCTTGGGGACGGGTGTGTCCATTCCTCCTGCGCCCGTCGGTGGCCTCGGCTTGGCCAGGGACTGCCAGAGCTGCCCGGGCCATCGCCGGCCTCTCCCTTGCCTCTGCTCCTATGATTCCCATCGGGGGAGCAGCGAGGAGGAAGACGACGCCCAGCTGGCCCCCTCCCCCTGTGCGCGAGCCCCCTATGTCAGCTGCTCAAGGCCCGGCCCCGCGCTTGCCAGCGTGGATAAGTGGAAACGTACTTCTGTGAGTATGCTTTCCCTTATCGAAGACGTATTCCATTTCTTCTTCGGGCAAGAATGCGTTTTCCTCTCTGGGAAACGTATTTTCAGAGAAGGCGCTTTCTGTTTATCCACCAGGGGCCTGTTTGCTAAAAAAGTTTCACCGATAGGTCCCTGATTTTCAACTCCTCATAACTTTTCAACCGTAACTCCAAATGAGGTGAATCCAAAGCCCACTTCTTCGTCTCGTCGAGCCCGTTCTGTTGGTTTCATTTTCACTATGGTTTTACACTGTGAAAATGACCTTTTTGCCCTTGCACGTAAACAGCCCCTCCGAGAGAGAACTGTTTCTAGCAAATCTTTCCGCGGCTTCACCGCACTTCTCCCCGGTGCCTTCTACACCCCCAGGCAAGCCACAATACCCATTTGCATGATAGTCATGCAGTAGCCATGGTTTTCAACTTGAATATTTATTAAATGATTGCTTGTTTAAAATATGGTTATCGTTGCTTTTGGGATTGTGCTTACTTGTTTGCTATGTTGTTATGCACCTGGTTATCATGCCCTGCTAGTTGCTAGTATTACTTTCATATTGCCATGCTTGATAGTAGTACATGTTGGGTTGGTCATGCTCTTCGGTGCATGATTAACATCGGTTATCAAGTACTGTTAATATGCGTTGTTCCTTTGCTGTTAGTTGGTTAAGTGTTACTCGGTGACGTTATTGATAAGTTCTTGCATGTTATTTATGGTTGATGCTAGTGGTCATGTTATGTTATACTATGAGTAGTGTTGCACTTGTAATATTTATGGTCGCCATTATGCCATGTTCAGTTGGAGATTATTTCATAATTGATATGATGGACAGTTATGTTGCATCCCGTGCTTATGTTGATATTATGCTCATGCATTGTAATTGCATCATGTTATTTTATCATGGCTCAACATTTTATATTCAAGTTTAACCGGATTTAATTGAACTTGAACAACTGTTGGCTGAGCCATGGTGCCGCCAGATCGAAACTGACCAGTGCAACCACGCTTACCGTATGGGTAAGGTCCTAACTGGGTCTATTGTCGTGCGTCTCGCCGGTGCCTCCCACGAGGGAAGGTTATGGGCGTGCTTACCCTGATCAGGTAGGCGGACATAACCTTGTGTGCCCGTTGTTTTTATTTTTATGGATCCGGTCCCACTGAGGGACGTTTGACCACGACGGTGGTCGGGGTGTCTTTGGTAGACACGGGGCCACCCAGGACTAGCCCAGTTGGGAGTGGGTCGAAGTGGCCGGGAGAGTGTCACGGCAGTAGATCGGTTTTGTCGGAACGCCGTTGGTCCACCCGAATGGGAGTACGAGGCCATGGGTTCCGTGGTGTGGGTACAGTGTGCTACCTCTGCAGAGTGTATATTAAATCTATCGATAGCCGCACCCGCGGATAAGGGCCCAGTTCGTGTCGGTCCCACCGTGAGTCAACGATATTAATAATAACTTGATTAATGACAACCCCAGTTCGATGAGGAGATAAGTTGGTTGTGATCGCCGGAATGATCACCGTTTGAGACCAAGTGTTGTCATGGTTGTGATCGTCGGAATGATCACTGTTTAAGACCAATTGTTGGTCATGGTTGTGATCATCGGAATAATCACCGTGGTATCGAGGATACCGAGTTGTTGGATATTCGTGATGTTATGCGAGAATCATGGGTAAAGATCAAGCTCCTTGTTGTTATTTAATGATTACTACGGTATTATTTATACCAAGCTTGAGTTGATCCTGAGATGATCGTGTGATGTCCGAGGTTGGTAAGTGCTGCATGTGATGGTTGCGAGATAACCCGAGCAGAATAATTGGTGCATGTAGTGTTATTATGTTGCATGTTAGTATCGACAGATTCCTATGTTCATGATATGCTCATATTGTTTTATTGGTATCATGCTCATGTTGCCTTAGGATTCTTAGCGGCTATTATGATTATTTTCATGATGGTAGCTGGTATTATTTTGGGAGTATTACTTTGCATGGCAACACCATCAACACTGCCCCCCGTATTAGGTTGAAAAAGATGATATACCTGTCCGAGACCTCTTGATCATACTTTCGTTTTCCGAATGAATTTCTTTTAGTAGTGCAAGTGTTGGGATTCGTAAGGATGTAATATCCTGACAAATAAATCGAGCTTTGGCCTTTAACAGAGAAGGTGATATTCACATCCTCCTCTAACTCAATTTCCAGCCGATGCATGGGATGGTTTGAAGGATTCAACACACAAAGCACCGCCCGCCTCTCTTCGCCAGCTTTGCTTTCGAGGACGCTCCAACCAGAAGTATTAAGGTCACCTAGTGTCGCCTAAACGAATTGATTAAACCGTTAGAATGAAATAATTTTTGGGGAAGACCTTGCCATTTATTTTTCTCCCAGAATGTGTAGCATCACATTAAAATAATTATGTATTGTGAAAGTGTATCATGAACACAGTAACGCCAATTCAATATGGTTGACACTAACAATTATTTAATGCATGCCCAAACCAAGAATTTTCTGACTGCACTGCACGAGCAATCAGTTTATAATATGACATGGAAGGAGGATCTGTAATCTGCAACAAGTGTCATATACTACAATGTGCGGAGTGAGACCAATGTGTAGAGCATCTATACTGAAATCTATAAGAGATGTGGCCCTATACATATGTACCATCTTTTCAACTAAATTCTATCCGCCACCCATGCGGAGCCTCTCATTGTATGAGGAACCCGAGGTTGTGGCTTCTCAGCATTGCTCACAGGTTGCTTGCCAATAATGGGCCGGCTCATCATAATAGAGAGGCCAACCAACCTGGACGCGCAGAAATTGCATTATTAGAGGATCAGCTTTCCCTGTGAACATGCCGTACTGATGCCCAGGACTCAGAAAGAATAGCTTCACAGGTTGATAGACTCTAGAAAGGCTGCCCCAAATTAAAGGCCGTGCTAACAGATATATTACCATTTCCATCCTGGAGAGTGTAAATATATCTTATTTTTTTTAACTCACTTATATGCTAGACTGCTGATTTTTATTTCTTGAAAAAAAACTGATAGTTGGACAGAACACACATACACATTTCCAAGTTTCCAAGGCCATATTAATTAACAACACAACCAATTAGTCATCCATCGTGGTTTTCTCTCTCAATACAATGTGGACGAGCCCATGACTAAAAACCATGCAAGACTCATTTGTGATATACTAAATGAAAAGGCAGCGCTCCTGCCAGTTCTTAAAAAAAAGGTATTGAGGCGTACTGGGCATGACAGTGTATATCAAATATATACCTTTTCCATGCATGCAAATTAATATAAGTGTCGTAAAGGAGATATCAATATTGACAGAATGATGAGTTAATGAGTTAAAATGATAATAAATGAGTGTAACAATGACTGACCAAAGTGACTTTTCAACATTAGTTAATTGATAATTATGTATACCTGGGTGATCCGGAGGCGGCGGTGGGATAGAGAGAATTGGTGAACGTAGTCCTCCCCGGCCTTCACCTCCGTTCCTGTCGTGCATGCATCCACATCCTATCTTAGTTAATTCGCTAGGAGAAACAACGTGCACGCATGCATGCGCATGTCGATAACATCTGATAATGATTAATTAGGCAAAGTACTAAAAGAATGGTGGATCCATCATGATACGTACCCCATAATGCCATGGATCGAGATGTCCCTTGCGGTATATATATTTCTCTTCTCTGCCGTGGGTGGGTTGCGTTAATCTATTAGTACACACACACACAATTATATACATGTGTGCATAGATATACATGGTAAGAAAGCAAGCATATATATAGACAGAAACCTCAGTCCAATGTTAAGAAAATCGATCAAATCATATGCTGACACGTAAGGACACATACATGCCTTGCTATGCATATACTGTACATGCCTACATTAGTCAGGTCTCGCGCACAACTTTTTTTTAGAACAAAGGCTCAAAAAAGAGACTTTGAATTGTAGAGCAACATTACAACATAACACACACGGAAACCGCAATAGATGAAAATTGTAGAGCTGCTAGACCATGGAGTTGCCCTACAAACTCGAACTCTGGAGAGATAGACTAGAGCAGCCTCGTGGTGAAAATCAAGCTTCAGAAGACACACTCGCTGGCGACACTAGCAAGGTAGGACTTAGATTCCATTCCTCCTTGTCCCTCGCCAAAGGAGGACCCTACCCCCTCGTTGAGGCTTGTGGGCGCCGCACCGTCGGCCAGAAGGATGTACTCACTCTAAATCTAAGAGCGGCATGGGGCTACAAGAACACCAACACTAGCCAACCGGACGTGCCGCAGATCTAGCCTGCCGCAGATCTAGCCAAGAGGGGTAACCTGCAGGAAGAGGGGTAACCTATAGGAAGAGGAGACAAGAAGCAGCCTGTTGAGGAAGCAATGGTCGTCAGGAGAAAAGCATGCCCGTCGTGATGGAGCAAAGGGATTTGACACACCACCACGAGAACTTCCTAGGAGGAGAATGCAATCTCCTCCCGCCGGCAAAGCGGACATGGGTGTCCAAGTACAAAAACAGAGGATAGCCGAGCAGGGAACTCAGCGAAACAGGCCACTGCCAAAAGGAACGCTGCACAAGGTACCACCTTCCTAGAACACCACACACATACACCACCAATTCCACGACAGAGCCCCTAGGAGGGACATGGCGAAGAACGTCAACGTCACCGAATCCAGAAATATATAAAGCTTTGTCCCGGAAACATAGGGGATGGGCTTCGGAGATACAAACCTAGACGGAGCCTCTAGGGAGGGTGTGGCGCCCGTAGGCGTCAGCACTAGTTAGGCTGACGAGGTCGACCAAGGGATTTCTCCCGATCTGGATCTATCAAGACCAGACCGTGCTGGCAGCAGATTCAGCGACTAGGAGTCCTTGAGGTCTAGTTCTAGCAGTGGAGTGGGCGGATGGGGATGGAGTTAGCACGTCTTCTAATCCGGCATGTGCCACATGCTAGGGGGCCCCACGGGTTCCTCCACTGCTATCCTCGCACAACAGGAAGCCGGCCAATATCCGTGGCTGCCCCTAGCGAAATGGCAGAGTCGCTGCACCACCTGACTTCACCGCGCCGCCGCATCGAAAGCCCTCCACCCAAGGAGCGAAGCTCCCAAGGCCTCGCGGCTGTTAGCAATAATTTTTTCATGATGTATCTGCATATTGGTTTTGAGTTTTAGATGGTCTAGGGTGATTGTACGCCGGCAATATGTACGTGCTATGCGTACGCAGACGGAGTCATCGGCAAGTTCCATTGTGCAGGGTGAGATGCTACTGCCATGCGAGGCGGCGGACATGCAAGATGCCCAGTGCCGTGTGAAGCGGTTGCACGAGGATAAGAACCGGCGGCCAGCAGGACTCCGGCCGAGTGGATTGGCAAGTCTGTATGTGACACATTGAGTAATGAAAATGTGAGGCTGTGAGGACAGAAGAGAAAAGGAGAAGAAAATGTAGTATATGTGTTCTCACCGGGAGTAAGTGGCAAAGCCAGTTTTCTCCTTGGTGAAGTGTTAGTACGTGTGAGTTTCTTCTCAGGTGTGTGTGTTCATGAGAGAAGAAGAAAGAGTTGTGTGAAGCACCATATGAAGAAGAAACGGCGCTTCCAGGAGGCAGCACCAACAGCCGCCACCATTATCGACCGCCACGCGGCCTTGCCTGCAGCTGCCTCTCATGACGGTGAGACAAGAGGGGGTGGCAGCACGGCGGAAACCCTACTCGCCCGCCATGGACAACGCGAGGGCCTCTTTCTAAGTTTCCCTCGCACAATCATGCACTGCCTATTTTATGTTTCTACGCTAAAACATAGGTGGACTTATTTTCCTAGAGATAGATCGGAGCAAAATCACATGTACATTAAGCTTAATTTGGGTTTGCTGATTTGTCTTGTGCCATGTTGAACTTATTTTATGACAACTTGTTTATTTTATAACCTGCTATAGAAAAATAAACACACTACCAACATACATAAGTTGATTAGCCAAACGAATAATAGACAAAAGCTGGATTATCAATTTATCATTGCCAAATGCAGCCTAAAACATCATACTAGATTATTTTGAATATGATTGAAGAGAAGAGGCAACCTCTCCACCATTATCGAAAAAGGCTTTCGCCCCGTTTTATACATAAAGCAAGTCATCGAGCCACAAACACCCGAAAAGAGTTCACAACACAAATGCACACATGTACACACAGGACACAAAGTAGCACAGACATCCAGGACCACGGTAAGGAGGGTTCTGCTGAGGGAACAGCTCAATAAGCCCTAAAAGAGAAGAAACACAAAATGCGAAGGTTTGTGTGTAGACTTTCCTCTTTCCAGGCTCGAGTAATGCGGTAGCTTTGACAACATATTGTTGATTAGGTTGATCCTCTGGTGTTAGCAGTTTGTCTTAGATTATGATGCACAAAAATGATGTCATTTACATATATTGGCAGGGGCGGAGCCGGGATTTCGGTACAGGGGTGGCCAATTGCAATTGAAACAGAACGTTCTCTACAGTGAAATTATAGCTGTCCTAATGCTATTAGTTTGTCACTTTGGCCCTATAAAAGTATCATTATATTGTACTTGTCTAAATTTATCTCTATGTATGATTGCCATTATAAAAGTGCATAATAATTTTATCCGAAGAGAACTTAGGTGCTGATTTCTGACAATGAATATTATGATGCAATTCCAAAGCAAGTTGTCCGTAAAAAAAGCTGTCTCGCCTTTACCAGCGCTGAGAAAATAAATTAATCTTCAGTGTATTGCATTGGGGCGCTTTTCTATTCACAGCTGATGAACTTTTTTTTTTGAAGATGGAGGAATTGCTAGAATTTCATGGATCATTAGCAGGGAGCAACACAGCCAAAAGAAGAACCAAAATAACCGATGAAATGAAGGTTTCAGAACTAGCATGATCGCAACACAAGCAAAGGAATCAAGATCCGGTGTATAATTTCAGGCACGTAGATTAACTAGAATATGAGGGATACTATATGATTTCGACATGTGCAAGCAGTAAAATCACTTTCAGAATAATTAGCATCACAACAATAATTGAGAGAAATTTGTACTATAATCAATTAATCACTATTGCTACTGCTAACCTTGGCGTTGGGTGGACAACCGGATGATCGCTCGTCGCGACACAGGCACTTCAATCTGACCACGAGCAGAGAGGGTTTGAGGCGGCGGCAGAGGGTTTTAGAGGCGCAGCGCTAATCACACGCGTTAATGATGGGAGAAGCTAATTACACCAGGGTTCTCCTAGAAGGCAGTAGATATGTTTTGTAGAAACGAGTATCCCTATCACAGCGCGCTAATTATGGGCGTGGTACGATTTGCCTGCTAGGTATATGGTAATAATTAATCACATTTCTCTATCATATCACGGCTTGCCGTAGATGGTCCAATAGTATCTTGGGCGTCCAAAGTTAAGCAGACAAGACAGTTTCATTCATTCATTCGTTTTCTGTTTTTATTTTACTTTCTGGCTCCAACGTGCACGTGTACTCGTCCATCCAATTAACCTTGGCGTTGGACGCTCCATTCATACGTATTCCCTAGGGCATCTCTAACTAATCCTTTATAACCGGTTAGAGAAGTAAAAATATTTTTACTTCTTTAACCGGTACCTAGCAGATCCCCAATTTGTTTTAAGGGAGTAAATTTTTTTTACTCAGGTCCTAACTTTCTCCCTAAATATACTCCACCGCTAACCGGCTGTGTAAAAGCCGCACCTCTCCCTCACGTTGGCCCCTGCCCTTGCAAATTCGCCGGAGTGACTCCCGGCGACTGCCCGACGGCCCTGCCGCTATTTCATTGTCTTCCTTGCCACCTGCCGCCCTTCTGCTCGACGTCGAGCCCATTCAGCCCCGTCGCCGTTGCTGGAATCAAGATGAAATGCCGCTGCTGTCGCCATTGCTGATTCATCAGATTGCTTCGCTGCTTCTTCTTTTTCTCTCGACCGCCGCATCTCACCTTCCTTGCACACTGCTGCAGGTCATTCCCTATCGTCGCTGCCGTCCTGTTTGGTCCGAAGCCGGTGCACCACCACCGCACTACAAGTGTTCGACAAGTTTCCTAGGTGAGGTTTGTTTGTTCGTTTCTTTGTAAACCGAGCGGTTTGGATTGACCATAGCCATTTGAATTGTAGACGAAGAGCTTGAGGGAGATGGTCTTGGAGGACTCGTCATCATCCAAAGAGGAAGAAGACGACGATGACTTTGACATAGTTTTAAGCATGATTTTCAGTGATGATGTTTGGTGCCTGAGGAGAGGATGACAGTTGGCCGCATACACATCAATCGGGATAGAGCGGAGGGCCATGCCAAGATCATGAGAGACTACTTTGACCCAACACCAAACTATCCGAGGAAGTACTTTCACCGGCGCTTGCAGATGCAAACAAGTCTTTTTCTGACCATTGCAAAGAGATATGATGATTGGTTCAAACTCCGGAGAAATGCCTTGTCACATCCCAAAATTTTCCCAAATCTAGAATGTTTAAAAACTTTCACCGGGAATTAAACTTTTCCCAACAAACCCCTTGCTTGATTATTACTAGTTTGCTGAAATTGTTTGATTGTTATTGCTTGCCTTGATTGTTTGCTTGGAAAGGTGGAATTCATATGCAACAAGTAGAAATCCCACACACACCTAGTTGAAACCCGGACCACGAAATGTTGGAAGCCAGAGACCTCTAGTTGAAACCCAAATCAACTAAAACAAAGAGTTAAACAACAACCCTCAAGCGGTTAGATAGAAAATATTTGCAAAAGGAAACAAATACATCCAATATTTGAGAAGAATAAAAGATAGATAAAAGAAAGTCAAAATAGAGAAAAATAGAATGAAACCATTTTGGAAAATCAAAATATTCAAAAAGAATATTTAAACATAGCCTAGAAACAAGGTGTAGAAAGTATATGCCTAGAGGACACAAATAAAAATTTGAATTTATAAAACATTGATCATTAGAACAAAAATCAAATTAATTCTAATTCAGATAGAAATAACAAATCCGATACAAAAAATAAATAAGAAAAAAGAGGAAAAAACCAAAATGGGCCAGGTAGGCTGTAGCGCCCAAGATGCGATTCTATCCCAATCACATGAAGAATTCATGATTGGGGCACAACCGCATTTCGAGCGCATAGCAAGGTGGACATCATTACAACATACCATATACTGAATATATGAGAATACAAGATAAATGCGTACACTCGCCACAAGTTACAACATTCATACAATAGTTCATCAATACATAGCAATCACCGTACAGAACAGTAGGATCCAACTACGGATGAAATCAAACGAAAAAAGAAGAATGACATCCACCCTACTAATCCCAGGCTCCCCTGACCCGGAACCTATTCCCTTGATCGAAGAAGAAGAAGAACTCCAAAAGCAATCAAGTATCGCTCTCACGTTAGTTCATCGCATTACCTGTACCTGCAACTGTTGTTGTAGTAATCTGTGAGCCACGAGGACTCAGCAATCCCATTAACATGGGTATCAAGACTAAAAAAGCTTAATGTGTATGGAAATGATAAGTGGTGAGGTTGCAGCAACGGGTAAGCAATATATGGTGGCTAACTTATGAGTACAAGAGTAAGATGAGAAACTACACAACGGCGACAAACTAGTAATGATCAAGAAGTCATCCTGAACTACTTACGTTCAAACATAACCCAACCATGTTCTCTTCTCGAACGCACCCGAAAAGAGAAAGACACGGTTACGCACGCGATTGGTGTATTTTAATTGAGTTTAGTTCAAGTCCTCTACAACCCGATATTAACAAATTCCCATCTGCCACATAACCGTGGACACGGCTCTCAAAAGTTTAAACCCTGCAGGGGTGTCCCAACATAGCCCATGAAAAGCTCACGATTTACGGAGACAATCCTCCATCGAGGGACCCTATGATCAGACTCAAATCCCGACGCACAAGACATTTCAACAATGGTAAAACTAATCCATCAAGACCTCTCGGCATGCCGACACCCTAATAGTAGCTGCGCGTATCTCGTCTCAGGCCATGTC
Source organism: Triticum urartu (assembly GCF_003073215.2). Lineage (NCBI taxonomy): Eukaryota > Viridiplantae > Streptophyta > Magnoliopsida > Poales > Poaceae > Triticum > Triticum urartu. The sequence continues at coordinate 59,792,552 of NC_053026.1, read as the reverse complement.
CGGATGGGTCAGCCTATAGGTATATACCAAATACCTCGGGTTTCCTCGAGGCGTCCCCGCAGTCTGCCTATTTGGGACCAACACCATCAACACTGCCCCCCGTATTAGGTTGAACTAGTACAAATTGCCGAATGAATTTCTGCCCCCGTATTAGGTTGAAAAAGATGATATACCTGTCCGAGACCTCTTGATCATACTTTCATTTTCCGAATGAATTTCTTTTAGTAGTGCAAGTGTTGGGATTCGTAAGGATGTAATATCCTGACAAATAAATCGAGCTTTGGCCTTTAACAGAGAAGGTGATATTCACATCCTCCTCTAACTCAATTTCTAGCCGATGCATGGGATGGTTTGAAGGATTCAACACACAAAGCACCGCCCGCCTCTCTTCGCCAGCTTTGCTTTCGAGGACGCTCCAACCAGAAGTATTAAGGTCACCTAGTGTCGCCAGTTTTGGACTTTCTCTTTTTTATTTGGGACAATGCTCTATTAATGATGATCATCACACTTCTATTTATTTACAACTCGATACTAGAACAAAATATGACTCTATATGAATGCCTCCGGCGATGTACCGGGAAGGGCAATGAATCAAGAGTGACATGGATGATAAATTATGCAAGGTGGCTTTGCCACAACTACGATGTCAACTACATGATCATGCAAAGCAATATGACAATGATGAAGCGTGTCATAAATGGAATGGTGGAAAGTTGCTTGGCAATATATCTCGAAATGGCTATGGAAATGCCATAATAGGTAGGTATGGTGGCTGTTTTGAGGAAGATATAAAGGGGGTTTACGTGTGACAGAGCGTATCATATCACGGGGTTTGGATGCACCGGCGAAGTTTGCACCAACTCTCAAGGTGAGAAAGGGCAATGCACATTACCGAAGAGGCTAGCAATGATGGAAGAGTGAGAGTGCGTATAATCCATGGACTCAACATTAGTCATAAAGAACTCACATACTTATTGCAAAAATCTACAAGTCGTCAAAAACCAAGCATTACGCGCATGCTCCTAGGGGGGTAGATTGGTAAGAAAAGCCCATCGCTCATCCCCGACCGCCACTCATAAGGAAGACAATCAAAGAATACCTCATATTTCAAATTTGTTACACAACGGTTACCATACATGCATGCTACGGGACTTGCAATCTTCAACACAAGTATTTCTCAAATTCACAACTACTCAACTAGCACACTGTAATATCACCATCTTTATATCTCAAAACAATTATCAATTATCAAACTTCTCATAGTATTCAATGCACTCTGTATGATAGTTTTTATTATACCCATCTTGGATGCCTATCATATTAGGATTAATTTCATAGCCAAAACAAATTACCATGTTGTTCTAAAGGACTCTCAAAATAATATAAGTGAAGCATGAGAGATCAATATTTTCTATAATAAAACCACTACCGTGCTCTAAAAAGATATAAGTGAAGTACTAGAGCAAAATTATCTAGCTCAAAAGATGTAAGTGAAGCACATAGAGTATTCTAATAAATTTCGATTCACGTGTGTATCTCCAAAAAGTTGTGTACAGCAAGGATGATTGTGGAAAACTAAAAAGCAAAGACTCAAATCATACAAGATGCTCCAAGCAAAACACATATCATGTGGTGAATAAAAATATAGCCTCAAGTAAAGTTACCGATGTAAGAAGACGAAAGAGGGGATGCCTTCCGGGGCATCCCCAAGCTTAGGCTTTTGGTTGTCCTTGAATTTTACCTTGGGGTGCCTTGGTCATCCCCAAGCTTAGGCTCTTGCCACTCCTTATTCCATAATCCATCAAATCTTTACCCAAAACTTGAAAACTTCACAACACAAAACTTAAACAGAAAATCTCATGAGCTTCGTTAGTATAAGAAAACAAACCACCACTTAAGGTACTGTAATGAACTCATTCTTTATTTATTTTGGTGTTAAAACTACTGTATTCCAACTTCTCTATGGTTCATAACCTCCGATACTAGCCATAGATGCATCAAAGTAAGCAAACAACACACGAAAAATAGAATCTGTCAAAAACAGAACAGTCTGTAGTAATCTGTAGGTTTCGAATACTTCTATAAACCCAAAAATTCTAAAATAAATTGCTTGACTTGAGTAATTTATCTATTAATCATCTGCAAAAATAATCAACCTAATCTCACTCTCCAGAAAAAAATTGCAGCAAATCTCGTGAGCGCTAAAGTTTTTGTTTTTTACAGCAAGATCACAAAGACTTTCCCCAAGTCTTTCCAAAGGTTCTACTTGGCACAAACACTAATTAAAAGCATAAAACCACATCTGAATGGAGGCTAGATGAATTATTTATTACTAAACCCAACCAAAAATCAAGGAACAAAAATAAAATTGAGTTGGCTCCCAACAAGCGCTATCGTTTAACGCCCCTAGCTAGGCATAAAAGCAAGGATAGATCTAGGTGTTATCATCTTTGGTTTTAATTTTATTTAGCGGAGTCATGATCGAATCCGGGAGGTTCTTTATGTTTCCCTTCATATTCGGAAATTTTTAGATCTAAAGAATCCAACCGCTTATTGCAAAGGGTAATCAACATATTCATGCGGTGAAGGTTTCCGCTAACACTCTTAAGAGGTTCAAGAGACTTTTGTAAAATTTTCGTTACTACGCAAATCTTTTCAAAAACTTGTGTCTCTTCCTGGGTATGATGTGACCCCTTTTGTTAAGGTAGTGCTCCCACTATTCCCTCTATGATTTCATGAGCAATATTGGGATCAATTTCGATAAAATTCCCTTTGGCGACGCAATCCAAGAGTTGTCTATGCGGCAAATTTAGCATAAAAATTGCGAAGTGAAATCCCAAAATTCACCTCTAGGGTGCAATTACGATAAGATTCGATCATCCTAAACCAAGCATCTTTTAAATTTTCTCCTTGTCTTTGTTTGAAGTGAAGAACTTCAAACTTGGGAGTTAAAGGGGCAGATAAGGGACTAGCCATGATGGCACACGGGACACAAGAAGCAAGCGAAAAAGAGGCGAACAGAAAAGAGGGTGAATAAAACGGCAAGGGTGAAGTGGGGGAGAGGAAAACAAGAGGCAAATGGCAAATAATATAATGCGAGGGATAAGAGTTTGTGATGGGTACTTGGTATATCTTGACTTGTGCGTAGATCTCCCCGGCAACGGCGCCAGAAATCCTTCTTGCTACTTCTTGAGCACCACGTTGGTTTTCCCTTGAAGAGGAAAGGGTGATGCAGCAAAGTAGCGTAAGTATTTCCCTCAGTTTTTGAGAACCAGGGTATCAATCCAGTAGGAGAATACACGCAAGTCCCTCGTACCTACATAAACAAATAAGAACCTCGCAACCAACGCGATAAAGGGGTTGTCAATCCCTTCACGGTCACTTACGAGAGTGAGATCTGATAGAGATAATAAATATTTTTGGTATTTTTATGATATAGATTGAAATATAAAGATTGCAAAATAAACGGTGCTAGAAATAGCTTGTTGACGGGAGATTAATATAATGGAGAATAGACGCGGGGGCCGTAGGTTTCACTAGTGGCTTCTCTCAAGATAGCATAAGTATTACGTTGGTGAACAAATTACTGTCGAGCAACTGATAGAAAAGTGCATAGTTATGAGAATATCTAGGCATGATCATGTATATAGGCATCACGTCCGCGACAAGTAGACCGAAACGATTCTGCATCTACTACTATTACTCCACACATCGACCGCTATCCAGCATGCATCTAGAGTATTAAGTTCATAAGAATAGAGTAACGCATTAGGCAAGATGACATGATGTAGAGGATAAACTCAAGCAATATGATATAAATCCCACCTTTTTATCCTCGATGGCAACAATACAATACGTGCCTTGCTGCCCCTACTGTCACTGGGAAAGGACACCGTAAGATTGAACCCAAAGCTAAGCACTTCTCCCATTGCAAGAAAGATCAATCTAGTAGGCCAAACCAAACTGATAATTCAAAGAGACTTGCAAAGATAACCAATCATACATAAAAGATTTCAGAGAAGAATCAAATATTTTTCATAGATAAACTTGATCATAAACCCACAATTCATCGGATATCGACAAACACACCGCAAAAAGAGTTACATCAAATAAATCTCCAAGAAGATCGAGGAGAACTTTGTATTGCGATCCAAAGAGAGAGAAGAAGCCATCTAGCTAATAACTATTGACCCGAAGGTCTGAAGTAAACTACTCACACATCATTGAAGAGGCCATGGTGTTGATGTAGAGGCTCTCCGTGATCGATTGCCCCACCGACGGAGCTCCGGAAAAGGCCCCAACATGGGATCTCTTGGGTACAGAAGGTTGCGGTGGTGGAAATAGGGTTTCGTGGTGCTCCTGGATGTTTTTGGGGTATATGAATATATATAGGAGGAAGAAGTAGGTCAGTGGGGCCACGAGGGGCTATGACAGCCTGATTTTTGGCCCTTTCTTTTTCTTTTGTTTTTCTGAGGTTTTTGCTTGAGTTTTCTTTTTTCGTGGCTTTGTGGTCTGGAAACTGAAGAAGATGCCCTCTTCTTTGCTTCCAGAGTGGCTTGTCATTCCCAAATCCTTCCCTAGACCCTGTCATTTTCATCCTAGCCCAAATCACAATATTATTTTTTATTGGAAATATTCCTTTTCTATTAAAGGAATAACCCAATTTGCCCTAGGTTATGAAGCAACCTTTATTTCCATCACTCCTAAAATTCCCAGGTAATTCTCATAAATTTTTTGGGTCACATCTTTCTCAAATATGGCAAAATATTTCATTTGCCATGTTCCCCAACATGCTCAAATAATTCATTTCCTATTCTGCCCAAAATGGCAGAATGTGAAGCAAGTGCCATTTATATTTTCCCAATTGACCCCAAACTCCTTGGACACCTTTTCCTGTCCATATCATTGTCGCATGCCAAAGTGCAACCTCATTTGCCTAGTAATTATTTAATTATGATTTTCGAAAGTTCTTGTCTGAGGGAAGTGGTTGTGAAGGAAGTACAAGCTAGGCATATCCAAATGAGTTGCAATTTTTCATGGCCCTTCATATAACCAAATCATCACTCTCCGCCAAAGTAGAGCTCATGTCATGCCTCCATGTGAGCTCACCATCAATTCTTTGATTCTGTCCAAAATTTCAGTTTGTGAAGCAAGTATACTGTATCTTGCTCAATTATGGCTGCCAATTTTTCTAGGCCTTCTATTATCCATATAACCTACCTCCACCCATTTTGGGCATGTTTCATCAAGCCATTATTCCTCTAGAATTTTTGCAAGTTTCTGGTCAGTGGAAATGTTTGTGAAGGAAGTACCATTTTGGTTTATCCAATTGGTATGGAACCTTCTGCAGCATCTTCATATGGCCTTGCCAAAGTTCAGCTCAAGTGGCTCCTCCATTTGAGAGCACCGTCATGATCTTCATTCTGGACCAGATTACTTAGTTGTAAAGCAACTATATTAATTAGTGGTCCAATCCTTCTCAAAATTACCAGGATATAAGTCCTTCTTTACCTCAATCTACCAGACAACTCCATTGACCTCAATCAAGTCTCTGTTGAGCAGCAGCACACGATCAAGTTTACTGAAGTATACTTCAGGTGTTAACTGCCTTTTAACTGTGTCACTTTTAACCAATCTACCACCACAGTTACAGCCTACTTTGGAAGCACTATCTGCTAGACAACATTTTGGGTGCTGTTGAGCATTGAATGCCCTCATTCACGTGTTAACCACGACAATGGCGTGCCTGTGCACGCGCTCTGTGCGCAGTGGCCGCGTCTAGGGTGCCATTTCTGCTTCGTCCGCTTTCCTCTCGTCGTCTTAGCGCGCGTGAGCATGTCCATTGTTTTCCTCTCGTCGTCGCCGTTCACCTGGACCCCTCTCCCCTCCGCCCGCTTGCTCACCGACGCAAACCGCCGCGTGACAACGGGCGAACAGTGGCCATTTGGTTCTGTTCGTCGCCGTCTTCTTCCTCCCCGTGCTCCGTTGGCCGCTTATGCCCCGTGGGCTCCTCCCTGCGTCTCCCCGTCGCCTTCCCGACGAGCCCATGCGCATGCACACATGTCCGCGGCGACGCCAGCGCGGCACGTCCTCGCCCCGCCTATATATAGGCCTTCCCTAAGCCGTTCGAGCACACCATTGGCCACCCCACACTCCACTCCCCCTCCCCGTCCACTTTCCCGAGCACCAGAGCCCCTCCTCGACCTTCAATGCCACCATGGCCTCCATTCGGCTCTGCTCAAATCCGAGCGAGTTGATGCCTCTCCCTGCATCTCTTCACCACCAGAAGCCCACCCAGACCCCGGCGAACCTCTTCCACCCCTCGCCCCCTCGCCGGAATAGCAGAAGATGTCGTCTTCAAGTTCAACCGCTGCCGGATCCGCCTCTGTTCCCCTCTCCTTGTGGTCGTCCCGCCCCTCCCCGGTGCCGGCTGACCTTGGGGACGGGTGCGTCCGTTCCTCCCGCGCCCGTCGGTGGCCTCGGCTTGGCCAGGGACTACCGTAGCTGCCCGGGCCATCGCCGGCCTCTCCCCTGCCTCTGATCCTCTGCTTCCCATTGGGGGAGCAGCAAGGAGGAAGACGACGCCCAGCTGGCCCCCTCCCCCTGCGCGCGGGCCCCCTCTGTCAGCTGCTCAAGGCCCGGCCCCACGCTTGCCAGCGTGGATAAGTGGAAACGTACTCCTCTGAGTACGCTTTCCCTCATCGTAGACGTATTCCATTTCTTCTTCGGGCAAGAATGCGTTTTCCTCTCTGGGAAACGTATTTTCAGAAAAGGCACTTTCTGTTTATCCACCGGGGGCCTGTTTGCTGAAATTTCACCGATAGATCCCCGATCTTCAACTCCTCATAACTTTTCAACCGTAACTCCAAATGAGGTGAATCCAAAGCCCACTTCTTCGTCTCGTCGAGCCCGTTCTGTTGGTTTCATTTTCACTATGGTTTGACACTATGAAAATGGCATTTTTGCCCTTGCACATAAACAGCCCCCGAGAGAGAACTGTTTCCGGCAAATTTTCTCACGGGCTTCACCGCACTTCTCCCCGGTGCCTTCTTCACCGCCAGGCAAGCCACAATACCCACTTGCATGATAGTCATGCGGTAGCCATGGTTTTCAACTTGAATATTTATTAAATGATTACTTGTTTAAAATAAGGTTATCGTTGTTTCGGAAATGCTTCTGGGATTGTGCTTACTTGTTTGCTATGTTGTTATGCACCTGGTTATCATGCCCTGCTAGTTGCTAGTATTACTTTCATATTGCCATGCTTGATAGTAGTACATGTTGGGTTGGTCATGCTCTTCGGTGCATGATTAACGTCGGTTATCGAGTACTGTTAATATGCGTTGTTCCTTTGCTGTTAGTTGGTTAAGTGTTACTCGGTGATGTTATTGATAAGTTCTTGCATGTTATTTATGGTTGATGCTAGTGGTCATGTTATGTTATACTATGAGTAGTGTAGCACTTGTAATATTTATGCTTGTCATTATGCCATGTTCAGTTAGAGATTATTTCATAGTTGATATGATGGACAATTATGTTGCATCCCGTGCTTATGTTGATAGTATGCTCATGCATTGTAATTGCATCATGTTATTTTATCATGGCTCGGCATTTTGCATTCAAGTTTAACCAGATTTAATTGAACTTAAACAACTATTGGCTGAGTCGTGGTGCCGCCAGATCGAAACTGACTAGTGCAACCACGCTTACCGTATGGGTAAGGTCCTAACTGGGTCTATTGTCGTGCGTCTCGCCAGTGCCTCCCACGAGGGAAGGTTATGGGCGTGCTTACCCTGATCAGGTAGGTGGACATAACCTTGTGTGCCCGTTGTTTTTATTTTTATGGATCCAGTCCCAGTGAGGGACGTTTGAGCATGACAGTGGTCGTGGTGTCTTTGATAGACACGGGGCCACCCAGGACTAGCCTAGTTGGGAGTGGGTCGGAGTGGCCGGGAGAGTGTCACAGCAGTAGATCGGTTTTGTCGGAACGCCGTTGCTCCACCCGAATGGGAGTGCGAGGCCATGGGTTCCATGGTGTGGGTACAGTGTGCTACCTCTGCAGAGTATATATATTAAATCTATCGATAGCCGCGCCCGCGGATAAGGGCGTAGTTCATGTCGGTCCCACCATGAGTCAACAATATTAATAATAACTTGATTAATGACAACCCCGGTTCGATGAGGAGATAAGTTGGTTGTGATCGCCGGAATGATCACTGTTTGAGAGCAAGTGTTGTCATGGTTGTGATCGCCAGAATGATCACTGTTTAAGACCAATTGTTGGTCATGGTTGTGATCGACGGAATGATCGCCGTGGTATCAAGGATACCAAGTAGTTGGATATTCGTGATGGGTAACGATCAAGCTCCTTGTGGTCATTTAATGATTACTACGGTGTTGTTTACACCAAGCTTGATTTGATCCTGAGATGATCATGTGATGTACGAGGTTGGTAAGTGCTGCATGTGATGGTTGCGAGATAACCAGAGCAGAATAATTGGTGCATGTAGTGTTATCATGTTGCATGTTAGTATCGACAGATTCCTATGTTCATGCTATGCTCATATTGTTTTATCGGTATCATGCTCATGTTGCCTTTGGATTCTTAGTGGCTATTATGATTATTTTCATGATGGTAGCTGGTATTATTTTGGGAGTATTACTTTGGATGTCATGTTGTTCATGCCATGCTATCCTGATGATCTCATGTTAATTCCTGCTTAACCTGTAATTGCCATGCTGTTGTTTGTCTTGAATGCTTCTGGTTAATTGCGAGCTTGCAAGTACATTCAATGTACTGACCTGGCGTGTCATGCCAGATTGCAGGTCGTGCCAGGATTGCTTACTTGTTTGGTGTTGTTCCTGTGTTCACGAGTTAGGATAAGCGTTCCAGCCAGAGTCCCTGCGGAGTGGAGTTTACCACCATCGTCGTTGTTCCGCTGCCAATAGTTTTTCCGCTGCTAGAGTTATTTCACTGCTTCAAGTTGTTCTGCTGATTGCATAGAGAAACTGAGGATGGCATAGTATCGCCATGCCGATGTTATTCATTGTAATATCGGAGAGCTTGTAATCATATTCATGTAATAATAGAAAGCTGGTTTGTTCTATGCTAAGCAGTGTCGTATTCCAGAAGACTTCTCCTCGATCTCTGGGCTGGAATACGGGGCGTTCCGGTTTTCTCTGAGCCGGGGTGCCACAGGCTTGGTATCAGAGCAGGTCTGGCTATAGGATGCCCTAGCCCATGCAAACATTAGAAAGCGGTACTATAGACGCAAGTTGGTTTGTTGCACTTGATTGTTGCATTTGTTTGACGCATAGCATGCATGTAGATTGTTATTTTGTCGCTAACGGTTAATCTTGTGAGTGTAGGTGGCATCATTTTCGGTCCACCGCCTGCACCATCTTTCTTAGCATGCCTGCTCCTCGGTGTGATGCGACCACATCATCATCCATTGCCCTCCATCTCGTTCCCTTGGCAACCCTTACTGATCTTGGTTATCAAAAAAGGGCAATACCAATAAACCTAGTCTTCCACCGTTATCTTGCCATGTCATTTCATTCTTTGGACGGGTACGATTCCCTTCGTACGCTTGATGAAGAGGTGGTTGTGACTTTTGTGTCTCGCTACTTGATCGTCAAGTCCGTTCTCACGTGTGTATCCATCCTGATCCGGCCACTGTTCAGCCAGTGCTTGGCACATGGATATAATTTTCGTGCACATCGCCCCAGCATATTAGACCATAATACCAGAGTTTCTGCGCGATTTGTGTGCTTAGGTTTTCATGCATATTTTGGTGTGAGTAGCAGTAATATGTGATGATTGTTTGATTAATTATATTAGTAGTATGCTTGTGTGCTTTTGTTTTAGTCATTTCTTTTGTTTCTTTCTTTGGGCCTTCGGTGTTACAAATATTTTCCCTATTAAAGTTGCTCGTCAGCCGACACCGGACCCGAAGAGTCAGCAAGAAATGCATAAATTCTGAAACTCAGCTAAACAGAATGGAATTGTCAGCAGTCTGCAGTGAAATTGGAAATAGCTCGTCCGAATACAAAAGAAATCCTGGATGGAATGTCAGTATAAAGTTTGCATTAGCGTGCACTCCTCACCAAAATATGGAATTCTCAGCCGACTGCATTCAGATTGGGGAATATCTGATCATGTTACTGAGTGTCAAGTCTCTCTCAGCGTGCACTTCTCATAGCAGAAATGGTCAAATCAGCAAGAAGATAAATTGTGTGCAAGGTTGAAAGAATATTATCAAAGGTATGGCTCAGAAACAAGTTTAAGTTTTCATTGAGGATGACTTTGGAACCCGATGTACCTGGAAGCAAGCAAAAATATGACAGGTACTCAGAAAGGAGGAAGTCCTGCAAAACCCCGTTTCATACAAGAAATCAATAACAAAAATTGTAAGATGGTTATATATGTGGAAATTGGTCCGCATATCACAGTAAGAAGCTTCTGGTGTAAGCAACCCAATTTTCCCTCGCAAGATACCCGAGAAGCTTCCAAGGCAAGATTCATCTATCTTCCTCAGTACGATACATGGATGATTTCCCGCACAAGGTACTCTGTCTTCTTTAGTAGGCAACCAGAAAAGCTTCCCGCATAAGGTACTGAGTCTTTCCCCAGCAAAGTCTTTAAGGGGGTAAGCTTCTGAAGCACGATACCCAGTCTTCTTCAGCAAGCTGTCCGATGAAAGTTTCAAGCACAAGCTAGCCAATCTTCCTCAGTAAGTCATTGGTACAAGGTAGTACGTTGTGAATTGACAGCATATGGCAGTAAACCCCAACAATCAGATCCGCAACATTTTGGTCAGAAGCAAGAATCAGTCAGAACTTGAGGAGTGTTGAACCTGCCATTTAATGGGGTACCTTGTCAGAAAAATAAGTATAGGCTACGATTGCTGAAAAATTGTACCGACCATACCTATGGTAATACAAAGAAGCAATATGACCTAGCTCTTTCAGCCAAGGATCCAGACCAAGAAAACAATAATGAAGGAACAAGACCAGTGATGCAGGCAACAATTAAATATTTGGTACGGATCCGATACTCAAGACAGTGGAACCAGTTAAGATGATTCCGAAACTTCCGCGGTAAGCCAGAATCTGTCAGGAAAGCGGTTATGACCCAATTCACTATTTGGAACCCGAAGGACCTGCATTTAGTGGAGAAACCCAATGCAAGGAGTTAGAGCTTGGGTGTCCACTAGAAAAATCTGATCACCACTTCATGAAAGATTGTCAGAGCCGGATGACACACCCAGCGGAAATCACTCTTGGATTTGTGAGACCGACATATATTTCAGTCGTGAGGATCAATCACAGTCAGCTAAGTCAGCAGATCTAAAAAGAAATTGGAGCCTGGATAAGCATGAACAAGCAAGGTAATATCTATCAGAATATGGATATATTAAAGCAAACCACCCCAGGGCCAGTCAGATAAAAATTTAGTGGGAACAAAAATAAGAAAAAAGATACCCTTGTTGGAAACGGTTTCCTTAAGTCAGTATCTTCATACTTGTTCCCTGAGCAACCAAATCTCGAGGACGAGATTTCTTTAAGGGGGTAAGGTTTGTGATAGCCTGATTTTTGGCCCTTTCGTTTTCTTTTGTTTCTCTGAGGTTTTTGCTTGAGTTTTCTTTTTCCGTGGCTTTGTGGTATGGAAACTGAAGAAGATGCCCTCTTCTTTGCTTCCGAAGTGGCTTGTCATTCCCAAATCCTTCCCTAGACCCTGTCATTTTCATCCTAGCCCAAATCCCAATATTCATTTTTATTGGGAATATTCCTTTTCTATTAAAGGAATAACCCAATTTGCCCTAGGTTGTGAAGCAACCTTTATTTCCATCACTCCTAAAATTCCCAAATAATTCTCATAAATTGTTTGGGTCACATCTTTCTCAAATATGGAAAAAATATTTCATTTGCCATGTTCCCCATCATGCTCAAATAATTCATTTCCTATTCTGCCCAAAATGGCAGAATGTGAAGCAAGTGCCATTTATCTTTTCCCAATTGACCTCAAACTCCTTGGACACCTTTTCCTGTCCTTATCATTGCCACATGCGAAAGTGCAACCTCATTTGCCTAGTAATTATTTAATTATGATTTTCCAAATTCCTGTCTGAGGGAAGTGGTTGTGAAGGAAGTAAAAGCTAGGCATATCCAAATGAGTTGCAATTTTGCATGGCCCTTCATATAACCAAATCATCACTCTCCACCTATGTAGAGCTCATGTCATGCCTCCATGTGAGCTCACCATCAATTCTTTGATTCTGTCCAAAATTTCAGTTTGTGAAGCAAGTATATTGTATCTTGCTCCATTATGGATGCCAATTTTTCTAGGCCTTCTATTATCCATATAACCTACCTCCACCCATTTTGGGCATGTTTCATCAAGCCATTATTCCTCTAGAATTTTTGCAAGTTTCTGGTCAGTGGAAATGTTTGTGAAGGAAGTACCATTTTGGTTTATCCAATTGGTATGAAACCTTTTGCAGCATCTTCATATGGCCAAATAAGCCTGCCTTGCCAAAGTTCAGCTCAAGTGGCTCCTCCATTTGAGAGCATCATCATGATCTTCATTCTGGACCAGATTACTTAGTTGTAAAGCAACTATATTAATTAGTGGTCCAATTCTTCTCAAAATTACCAGGATATAAGTCCTTCTTTACCTCAATCTACCAGACAACTCCATTGACCTCAATCAAGTCTCTGTTGAGCAGCAGCACACGATCAAGTTTACTGTAGTAAACTTCAGGTGGTAACTGCCTTTTAACCGTGTCACTTTTAACCAATCTACCACCACAGTTACAACCTACTTTGGAAGGACTATGTGCTAGACAACATTTTGGGTGCTGTTGAGCATTGAATGCCCTCATTCACATGGTGACCACGACAATGGCGTGCCTGTGCACGCGCTCTATGCGCAGTGGCCGAGTCCACGGCTCCGTTTCTGTTTCGTCCGCTTTCCTCTCGTCGTCTTAGCGCGCGTGAGCATGTCCATTGTTTTCCTCTCGTCATCGCTGATCACCTGGACCCCTCTCCCCCTCCGTCCGCTTGCTCACCGACGCAAACCGCCGCGTGACCACGGGTGAACAGTGGCCATTTGGTTCTGTTCGTCGTCGTCTTCTTCCTCCCCGTGCTCCGTTGGCCGCCTCTGCCCCGTGGGCTCCTCCCTGCGTCTCCCGTTCGCCTTCCCGACGAGCCCATGTGCGTGCACACGTGTCCGCGGCACCGGACGCGTGTCCGCGGCGACGCCAGTGCGGCACGTCCTCGCCCCGCCTATATATAGGCCTTCCCCGAGCTATTCGAGCACACCACTGGCCTCCCCGCATTCCACTCCCCCTCCCCGTCCACTTTCCCGAGCACCAGAGCCCCTCCTCGACCTTTATTGCCACCATGGACGCCGTTCGGCTCCGCTCAAATCCGAGCGAGTCGATGCCTCTCCCTCCATCTCTTCACCACCAGAAGCCCACCCAGACCCCAGCGAACCTCTTCCACCCCTCGGCCCCTCGTCGGAATAGCAGATGGCACCGTCTTCAAGTTCAACCGCCGCCGGAGCCGCCTCTGTTCCCCTCTCCTTGCGGTCATCCCGCCCCTCCCAGGTGCCGGCTGACCTTGGGGACGGGTGTGTCCGTTCCTCCTGCGCCCGTCGGTGGCCTCGGCTTGGCCAGGGACTGCCAGAGCTGCCCGGGCCATCGCCGGCCTCTCCCTGCCTCTGCTCCTATGATTCCCATCGGGGGAGCAGCGAGGAGGAAGACGACGCCCAGCTGGCCCCCTCCCCCTGCGCGCGAGCCCCCTCTGTCAGTTGCTCAAGGCCCGGCCCCGCGCTTGCCAGCGTGGATGAGTGGAAACGTATTTATGTGAGTATGCTTTCCCTTATCGAAGACGTATTCCATTTCTTCTTCGGGCAAGAATGCGTTTTCCTCTCTGGGAAATGTATTTTCAAAGAAGGCGCTTTCTGTTTATCCACCAGGGGCCTGTTTGCTAAAAAAGTTTCACCGATAGGTCCCTGATTTTCAACTCCTCATAACTTTTCAACCGTAACTCCAAATGAGGTGAATCCAAAGCCCACTTCTTCGTCTTGTTGAGCCCGTTCTGTTGGTTTCATTTTCACTATGGTTTTACACTGTGAAAATGACCTTTTTGCCCTTGCACGTAAACAGCCCCTCCGAGAGAGAACTGTTTTCGGCAAATCTTTCCGCGGCTTGACCGCACTTCTCCCCGGTGCCTTCTTCACCCCCAGGCAAGCCACAATACCCATTTTCATGATAGTCATGCAGTAGCCATGGTTTTCAACATGAATATTTATTAAATGATTGCTTGTTTAAAATAAGGTTATCGTTGCTTTTGGGATTGTGCTTACTTGTTTGCTATGTTGTTATGCACCTGGTTATCATGCCCTGCTAGTTGCTAGTATTACTTTCATATTGCCATGCTTGATAGTAGTACATGTTGGGTTGGTCATGCTCTTCGGTGCATGATTAACGTCGGTTATCGAGTACTTTTAATATGCGTTGTTCCTTTGCTGTTAGTTGGTTAAGTGTTACTCAGTGACGTTATTGATAAGTTCTTGCATGTTATTTATGGTTGATGCTAGTGGTCATGTTATGTTATACTATGAGTAGTGTTGCACTTGTAATATTTATGGTCGCCATTATGCCATGTTCAGTTGGAGATTATTTCATAATTGATATGATGTACAGTTATGTTGCATCCCGTGCTTATGTTGATATTATGGTCATGCATTGTAATTGCATCATGTTATTTTATCATGGCTCAACATTTTATATTCAAGTTTAACCGGATTTAATTGAACTTGAACAACTGTTGGCTGAGCCATGGTGCCGCCAGATCGAAACTGACCAGTGCAACCACGCTTACCGTATGGGTAAGGTCCTAACTTGGTCTATTGTCGTGCGTCTTGCCGGTGCCTCCCACGAGGGAAGGTTATGGGCGTGCTTACCCTGATCAGGTAGGCGGACATAACCTTGTGTGCCCGTTGTTTTTATTTTTATGGATCCGGTCCCAGTGAGGGACGTTTGACCACGACGGTGGTCGGGGTGTCTTTGGTAGACACGGGGCCACCCAGGACTAGCCCAGTTGGGAGTGGGTCGAAGTGGCCGGGAGAGTGTCACGGCAGTAGATCGGTTTTGTCGGAACGCCATTGGTCCACCCGAATGGGAGTGCGAGGCCATTGGTTCCGTGGTGTGGGTACAGTGTGCTACCTCTGCAGAGTGTATATTAAATCTATCGATAGGCGCACCCGCGGACAAGGGCCCAGTTCATGTCGGTCCCACCGTGAGTCAACAATATTAATAATAACTTGATTAATGACAACCCCGGTTCGATGAGGAGATAAGTTGGTTGTGATCGCCGGAATGATCACTGTTTGAGACCAAGTGTTGTCATGGTTGTGATCGTCGGAATGATCACTGTTTAAGACCAATTGTTGGTCATGGTTGTGATCGTCGGAATGATCACCGTGGTATCGAGGATACCGAGTTGTTGGATATTCGTGATGTTATGCGAGATTCATGGGTAAAGATCAAGCTCCTTGTGGTCATTTAATGATTACTACGGTATTGTTTATACCAAGCTTGAGTTGATCCTGAGATGATCGTGTGATGTCCGAGGTTGGTAAGTGCTGCATGTGATGGTTGCGAGATAACCCGAGCAGAATAATTGGTGCATGTAGTGTTATTATGTTGCATGTTAGTATCGACAGATTCCTATGTTCATGATATGCTCATATTGTTTTATCGGTATCATGCTCGTGTTGCCTTAGGATTCTTAGCGGCTATTATGATTATTTTCATGATGGTAGCTGGTATTATTTTGGGAGTATTACTTTGGATGTCTTGTTGTTCATGCCATGCTATCCTGATGATCTCATGTTAATTCCTGCTAAACCTCTAATTGCCATGCTATTGTTTGTGTTGAATGCTTCTAGTTAATTGTGAGCTTGCAAGTACATTGAATGTACTGACCTAGCTTGTCATGCCAGCCTGCAGGTCATGCCTGGATTGCTTTCTTGTTTGGTGTTGTTCCTGTGTTCGCGAGCTAGGATAAGCGTTCCAGCCAGAGTCCCTGCGGAGTGGAGTTTACCACCATGGTCGTTGTTCCGCTGGCAATAGTTTTTCCGCTGCTAGAGTTATTTCACTACTTCGAGTTGTTCTGCTGCTTGCATAGAGCAACTGAGGATGGCGTAGTTTTGCCATGCCGATGTTATTCATTGTAATATCGGAGACCTTGTAATCATATTCGTGTAATAATAGAAAGTTGGTTTGTTCTATGCTAAGCAGTGCCATCTTCCAGAAGACCTCTCCTCAACCTCTGGGATGGAATACGGGGTGTTCCGGTTTTCTCTGAGCCGAGGTGCCACAGGGGCCCACGAGGGTGTAGGGTGCGCCTAGGGGGGTATATGAATATATATATGAGGAAGAAGTAGGTCGGTGGAGCCATGAGGGGCCCACGAGGGTGGAGGGCGCGCCCAGGGGGGTAGGCGCACCCCTACCTTGTGATCTCCTCGTTGATTTCTTGACGTCCACTCCAAGTCCCCCGGATCATGTTTGTTCCAAAAATAACTCTCCCGAAGGTTTCATTCCGTTTGGATTCTGTTTGATATTCCTTTTCTGCGAAACACTGAAATAGGCAAAGAAACAACAATTTGCACTGGGCCTTGGGTTAGTAGGTTAGTGCCAAAAATAATATAAAAGTGTATAAATAAGCCCATTAACATCCAAAACAGATAATATAATAGCATGGAACAATAAAAAATTATAGATACGTTGGATACGTATCAAGCATCCCCAAGCTTAATTCCTGCTCGTCCTCGAGTAGGTAAATGATAAAAACAGAATTTTTGATGTGGAATGCTACCTAGCATAATTCTCAATGTAATTTTCTTTATTGTGGCATGAATGTTCAGATCCGAAAGATTCAAGACAAAAGTTAAATATCGACAAAAAAATAATAATACTTCAAGCATACTAACTAAGCAATTATGTCTTCTGAAAATAACATGGCAAAAGAAAGTTCATCCCTACAAAATCATATAGTTTGGTCATGCGCCATTTTCGTCACACAAGAATGCTCTCATCTTGCACAACCCCAATGACAAGCCAAGCAATTATTTCGCACTTTAGTAATCTCAAACCTTTTTCAACTTTCACGCAATACATGAGCGTGAGCCACGGATATAGCACTATGAGTGGAATAGAATATGATGATGGGGGTTATGTGGAGAAGACAAAAAAGGAGAAAGTCTCACACTCAAGAGGCTAATCAACAGGCTAGGGAGATGCCCATCAATTGATGTCAATGCAAGGAGTAGGGATTGCCATGCAACAGATGCACTAGATCTATAAATGTATGAAAGCTCAACAAAAGAAACTAAGTGGGTGTGCATCCAACTTGCTTGCACATGAAGACCTAGGTAATTTGAGGAAGCCCATTGTTGGAATATACAAGCCAAGTTCTATAATGAAAAATTCCCACTAGTATATGAAAGTGACAAAACAAGAGACTCTCTATCATGAAGATCATGGTGGTACTGTGAAGCACAATTGTGGAAAAAGAGGATAGTAGCATTGTCCCTTTTTATTTCCTTTTTTGGGCCTTACTTTTTTTTAATTATTTGGCCTTTCTCTCTTTTTTTATTTGGGACAATGCTCTATTAATGATGATCATCACACTTCTATCTATTTACAACCCAATAATTACAACTCGATACTAGAACAAAATATGACTCTATATGAATGCCTCCGGCGGTGTACCGAGAAGGGCAATGAATCAAGAGTGACATGTATGATAAATTATGCATGGTGGCTTTGCCACAAATACGATGTCAACTATATGATCATGCAAAGCAATATGACAATGATGAAGCGTGTCATAAATGAAACGGTGGAAAGTTGCATGGCAATATATCTCGGAATGGCTATGGAAATGTCATAATAGGTAGGTATGGTGGATGTTTTGAGAAAGATATAAAGGGTTTATGTGTGACAGAGCGTATCATATCACGGGGTTTGGATGCACCGGCGAAATTTGCACCAACTCTCAAGGTCTGAAAGGGCAATGCACGGTACCGAAGAGGCTAGCAATGATGGAAGGGTGAGAGTGCGTATAATCCAAGGACTCAACATTAGTCATAAACAACTCACATACTTATTGCAAAAATCTACAACTCATCAAAAACCAAGCATTACGCACATGCTCCTAGGGGGATAGATTGGTAGGAAAAGACCATTGCTCGTCCCCGACCGCCACTCATAAGGAAGACAATCAAAGAACACCTCATGTTTCAAATTTGTTACACAACGGTTACCATACGTGCATGCTACGGGACTTGCAATCTTCAA
Organism: Triticum urartu; assembly: GCF_003073215.2. Taxonomy (NCBI): domain Eukaryota; kingdom Viridiplantae; phylum Streptophyta; class Magnoliopsida; order Poales; family Poaceae; genus Triticum; species Triticum urartu. Next base: position 59,774,181 of record NC_053026.1, on the reverse strand, counting down.
CACAAGTATTTCTCAAATTCACAACTACTCAACTAGCACACTCTAATATCAGCATATTTATATCTCAAAACAATTATCAAGTATCAAACTTCTCATAGTATTCAACGCAATTTCTATGATAGTTTTTATTATACCCATCTTGGATGCCTATCATATTAGGACTAATTTCATAACCAAAGAAAATTACCATGATGTTCTAAAGGACTCTCAAAATAATATAAGTGAAGCATGAGAGATCAACAATTTCTATAAAATAAAACCACCACCATTCTCTAAAAAGATATAAGTGAAGTAGTAGAGCAAAATTATCTAGTTCAAAAGATGTAAGTGAAGCACATAGAGTATTCTAATAAATTTCGATTCATGTGTGTCTCTCCCAAAAAGTGTGTACAGCAAGGATGATTGTAGAAAACTAAAAAGCAAAGACTCAAATAATACAAGACGCTCCAAGCAAAACACATATCATGTGGTGAATAAAAATATAGCCTCAAGTAAAGTTACCGATGAAAGAAGACGAAAGAGGGGATGACTTCCGGGGATCCCAAAGCTTAGGCTTTTGATTGTCCTTGAATTTTACGTTGGGGTGCCTTGGGAATCCCCAAGCTTAGGCTCTTGCCACTCCTTATTTCATAATCCATCAAATCTTTACCCAAAACTTGAAAACTTCACAACACAAAACTTAAATAGAAAATCTCATGTGCTCCGTTAGTATAAGAAAACAAACCACCACTTAAGGTACTGTAATGAAATCATTATTTATTTATTTTGGTGTTAAACCTATTGTATTCCAACTTCTCTATGGTTCATAACCTTTGATACTAGCCATAGATGCATCAAAATAAGCAAACAACACACGAAAAATAGAATCTGTCAAAAAGAGAATAGTCTGTAGTAATCTGTAGGTTTCAAATACTTCTTTAAGCCCCAAAATTCTAAAATAAATTTCTGGACGTGAGGAATTTATCTATTAATCATTTTCAAAAAGAATCAACCTAATCGCACTCTCCATAAACAAATGGCAACAAATCTCGTGAGCGCCAAAGTTTCTTATTTTTACAGCAAGATCGCAAAGACCCGGGGGCCATAGGTTACACTGGTGGCTTCTCTCAAGATAGCAGAAGTATTACGGTGGGTGAACAAATTAATGTCGAGCAATTGATAGAAAAGAGCATAATTATGAGAATATCTAGGCATGATCATGTATATAGGCATCACGTCCGCGACAAGTAGACTGAAACGATTCTGCATCTACTACTATTACTCCACACATCGACCGCTATCCAGCATGCATCTAGAGTATTATGTTCATAAGAACAGAGTAACACATTCGGCAAGATGACATGATATAGAGGGATAAACTCAAGCAATATGATATAAACCCCATATTTTTATCCTCGATGGCAACAATACAATACGTGCCTTGCTGCCCCTGCTGTCACTGGGAAAGGACACCGCAAGATTGAACCCAAAGCTAAGCACTTCTCCCATTGCAAGAAAGATCAAGCTAGTAGGCTAAACCAAACTAATAATTTGAAGAGACTTGCAAAGATAACCAATTATACATAAAAGATTTCAGAGAAGAATCTAATATTGTTCATAGATAAACTTGATCATAGGCCCACAATTCATCGGATCTTGACAAACACACCGCAAAAAGAGTTACACCGAATAGATCTCCAAAAAGATCGAGGAGAACTTTGTAATGAGATCCAAAGAGAGAGAGAAGAAGCCATCTAGATAATAACTATGGACCCGAAGGTCTGAAGTAAACTACTCACACATCATTGGAGAGGCCATTGAGTTGATGTAGAGGCCCTCCGTGATCAATTCCCCCTCCGGCGGAGCTCTGAAAAGGCCCCAAGATGGGATATCTTGGGTATAGAAGGTTGCGGTAGTGGAAATAGGGTTTCGTGGTGCTCATTTATGTTTTCGGGGTATATGAATATATATAGGAGGAAGAAGTAGGTCGGTAGAGCCACGAGGGGCCCACGAGGGCGGAGGGCGCGCCCCTGCCTCGTGGCCTCCTCATTGATTTCTTGACGTCCACTCCAAGTCCCCTGGATCACGTTTGTTCCAAAAATAACTCTCCCGAAGGTTTCATTCAGTTTGGATTCCATTTGATATTCCTTTTCTGCGAAACACTCAAATAGGCAAAAAACAACAATTTGCACTGGGCCTTGGGTTAGTAGGTTAGTCCCAAAAATAATATAAAAGTGTATAAATAAGCCCATTAACATCCAAAACAGATAATATAATAGCATGGAACAATCAAAAATTATAGATACGTCGGAGACGTATCACACCTCCTCCAGGAGCCACCTCACCGCCCACTGCAACCACTCGCCAATGGCCGCGGTCGACGCACTCATTCTCGTGGCCGTCCTCGCCGCGCTGGTGTTCCTCGTGAGATCTCGCACGTCAAGCAGCTGCTACTCAACGCACGCGCTGCTTCACCCGGCCGCGCATGCCTCTCGGCCACCGCCCTTGCGGGGGTCGTCGCAGCACGGCCATGGCGAGGCGTCCGAGTGCAGCTGGAGCAGCATAATCAAGGCCATGGCATGACCGGTCACGGGCAGGAGCTCGGCCGGTATGACAGCGGCGGAGCTCGCGGGGCTCGTCTCCGGCTAGACCAAGGCATGGAACAGCAGGACTCGGGGCATGGAACGGCGGCTCCGCGGTCGCGGTGGCGGCCTGCACCAATGATGTGTGCGACAACGGGGATCAAGGCAGGGGCCCAAGTTGTGCGGTTAGTTGTTGTTTTGTGGGACCAGGGCAGACATGGGCGGACGACAACGAGCGATGAGAGCATCCACTTCTGTCTGTTCGAGACCCATTTCTTGCCTATATTTGGTCCAGGTTCGGTTCGGGACAGACAACAAACGGACACCAGGCGAACAACTTGTCAGTTTGGCTACTCCCGTTGGGCCATGTTTTTCATTCGGATGACCCAAAACAGACAAAATGGACACCTGTGTTAGAGTTGGCCTAAGAACTGCAAGAAAAAAGAATGAACTCTCATCAATTTTGTGCTATAGGTACCCTGCACATCCACCCCATCCATCCTTCCCCAAACTCAGCAGTAAAAATTCAAAGAATAACAAAAAAGTTTCTAATTGTTCAGGAAAAACAGGAATCCAGCAAGAAAGAGTTGCCTACACCAGTGAAAATTGTCCTAGTAAAATGGTTGTGAGACACTTTTGCTAGATTTGTACTCTTCTTTGGCTTTTCGGTTAGACAAGTTTGTCGTGTGTTGTAGGGAATTTCTCTATTGCTTGCAGGTAACTTCTATTTTTGAAAAAAGAAAATCATCAGTAGGATAGTGTTTGGGTTGTTTTCTGCTTGGCAAGTTGTGCTTGCGTTCTAGGCAAAGTTTGTGAGTTAAAACCTATTTATGCAGCCAGTTTGTTAGTTTGGTGCCAAAAGAAGGAGAAGGGGAAATAAAAAGCAAGTCTTCCTGTAATGTAGGCAATTTGCATATAAGTTTCAGACAACTCCTTTTTTTGCTGAACAAAAAAGCTAACAACCACCTACTAGGGATGCATAAAATACATCTTGGAGCTGTAGGGGTTGTGCGAAGTTTACCTGGAAGTTGCTGGTGAAACTTTTTGCTCGCGAGAAAAGGGGTGCAGAAAGCAAGTCTTCCTATGATGTAGGTAATCTGCATATAAGCTCTAGGAAGCTCCCTTTATTTGCTGGAACAAAAAAGCTGACAACCAGCTATTGGGGAGGCAGAAAAACTAGTTGGAAAGCGGGGATGTGTGAAATTTACCTGGAAGTGACTGGCAAATCTTCTTGCTTACAAAGACGGAAAATAAAAAGCAAGTCCTGCTAGGATGTAGGCAAAATGCACATAAGTTTAAGGCAACTCCTGTTTTTTTTGCTAAAACAGAAGAATTGGATAGCTTTGTGCGAAGCTTACCTGAAAGTGGATGCTGAAGCTTCTTGCTTGAGCGTGTGCACAAAACCTCAAAAACGTTGCTTTGACATCATTTTAGAATTTAGTGAGGCCCTGCAAACAAGATAAACAATCTGTTTACACAAGAATATCTACGAAAGCATGTTTATGAAACTTAGGTGATTAGGGTAGCATTTTGAGCAATGGTTTTGGTTTGCTTCAGTAAGTACTAGTCAAATATTCAATATGGTAGGATAGGATAGTCATTGCAATTCGAGTAGCAGTAATAGCAACCATACAAAATGGCGTAGAATATTGAATGCCTCTGCATCTCGTGCCGCTTGCTCTCTCTCGAGCTATATTGTGTGGAACATTAAGTTGTGATGTGTCCTGTCGGTGTCAAAACCGGCGGATCTCGGGTAGGGGGTCCCGAACTGTGCGTCTAGGCCGGATGGTAACAAGAGGCAGGGGACACGATGTTTTACCCAGGTTCGGGCCCTCTTGATGGAGGTAAAATGCTACGTCCTGCTTGATTAATATTGATGATATGGGTAGTACAAGAGTAGATCTACCACGAGATCAGAGAGGCTAAACCCTAGAAGCTAGCCTATGGTATGATTGTTGTTCGTCCTACGGACTACAACCCTCCGGTTTATATAGACACCGGATAGGGTTAGGGTTACATAGAGTCGGTTACAATGGTAGGAGATCTTGAATATCCGCATCGCCAAGCTTGCCTTCCACGCCAAGGAAAGTCCCATCCGGACACGGGACGAAGTCTTCAATCTTGTATCTTCATAGTCCAGGAGTCCGGCCGAAGGTATAGTCCGGCCATCCGGACACCCCCTAATCCAGGACTCCCTCAGTAGCCCCTGAACCAGGCTTCAATGACGACGAGTCCGACGCGCAGATTGTCTTTGGCATTGCAAGGCGGGTTCCTCCTCCAAGTACTTCATAGAAGATTTTGAACACAAAGGTGGTGTCCGGCTCTGCAAAATAAGTTTCCACATATTGCCATAGAGAGAATAATATTTACACAAATCTAATCTACTGACGTATTCTGTAGCGTGACATCACACCATGGCCAAGTCTTTATTCGAATCGTTTTATCATCCCACCTCAGCGCGTTTAGCGAGGCGGTCTCCTTGGCACGTCTTATTAAAGCAGAGATCGTGTCCCCTTATTCCGGGATTCTCATCAATACAGGTGTGGGTAACCCAACCGCGCCATTGACTACAGCGCTTGGGAGATAAGCAAGTTTTACCAGGCTGGTGGGGGCGCATAGTCGCATCCGCCCATATAAGGGGATAAGGATCCACCTTTTCATCCACGCCTTCCTCCTCCTTTGCCTATGCATTTCCGCGCACTCAAGCTCCAGCGCCCAAGTCCGCACACCCCACCTCAACCTTCTCCAGCCATGTCCGGAGCAGGAGGCAAGTGGATGGTCTCCTCTGTCACGGAGGGACACATCAAAAGACTGAGGAAGGCCGGATGCTTGTCTAACGACATTGCGCACCGGCTTCCTGAAGAGGGGCAACTCATCCCCACCCCTAGGCCCCATGAGAGGGTGGTGTTCCTCCCCCATTTCCTCCGCGGACTGGGCTTCCCTCTCCACCCATTTGTCTGGGGGCTCATGTTCTACTATGGCCTGGATTTCCACGATCTGGCCCCGAATTTTGTCCTCAACATCTCGGCGTTTATCATCGTGTGCGAGGCTTTCTTCCGCATCCGCCCCCATTTCGGCCTATGGCTCAAGACTTTCAATGTCAAGCCGAAGGTGGTGCGCGGCACCCAAGCGGAGTGCGGAGGCGCCATGGTGGGCAAGATGCCCAACGTCCTATGGTTCGAGGGCTCCTTCGTGGAGTCCCTAAAGTGGTGGCAGTCGGGGTGGTTTTACATCATCAAGCCGCGCAACCCTGAATGGGTCGCAGCCCCCGAGTTCCGATCCGGACCCCCTACGCGGCTCGCCTCCTGGAAAGAGATGGGCCTGTCGTGGGGTAAAAAAGGAGAGCTGATCGGACTCCAAACATGCGTCCAAACCCTGGTGGACAGGAATCTCAAACTTGTCAACTAGTCCAGGTTATGCTCATCCGTCGGATCCTCCCGTGTCAACAACGGGCTTTCAACCTGTGGGAGTTCGACCCGGCGTGGCACCGAACTCTGAGCAGGCTCTTCGACACGATGTACGAAGATGCCTGGAAGGTGCTTTTCAAGGGCGCCGAGGCCCCCGCATCCGCTACCGAGGATCGCGGATTCAGCACGCAGCGTCACGCTCGTGCGGTAAGCTGTTTTCACCTTTTATAGGGTATTAGTTTTTCATAGTTTGACTCCATGCAGGATCTAAGTTCCCTTACCTTTGACAGGATTGGCAGGAGACGTCCGGACAGATCAACTGTCCGGCTCCTTTGCCCGAAGGCCCAGCGGACGCTCGCTTGGCGAAGCTGCTGGTTCCGGCACCTTACGTGGTACCGGAGAAGAAGGCCAAGAAGAAGGCCACGGGGACTCGAAAGAGTGCCCGGCACCGGGAGGTGTCGGATTCACCATCCGACGACTCCAAGGCATGCTCCTCCCCTGAAGACGAGGAGGAGGAAGAAGAGACCTCTCTCCCCCCAGCGGGGGAGGGAAGAAAAGGAAGGCCGCCCCAACCGGGGAGGCCGAAGGGTCCAAGAGGGGGAAGACCCCTCCTCCGGACTACTACACCAACGCCGACGACGGCGAAGAGGAGTGGCCGCACAGGGACAAGCCCCTGGCGAAATCGTAAGTATCCGGATACAAGAGTGATTCATAGTATTCCCCCATTGCACAGCTTTTCCTTACGTCGAACATGATTGTGCAGTCCGCCCAAGGCCGGGCTCGACGAGTCGTCGAGCGGCTCCCTGGACTCGTCGGATGTCAATTCACTTCCGACGGCTTCCTCCCCCCACCCTACGGACGGCGCCGAGGTGGCATCCCAACAGGTTCCAAGCCAGGAGGAGGTGGTCCTGGAGGCGCCGCAAGGCAACCTCTCGGACTCCAGGCGTAAAGGGGATAGAACCCCCAAGGGCTCCAAGTCCGGCCTTGAGCCGGACACCGCGCCAGAACCTTCAACGGTTCCGGACTCCGGTAGGCAGCCTCCTTCCAAGAGGAGCAAGCCTATCGAGCCGGTGACCTTCGTCCAACCGGAGGCACCCAACAATTTGCTGGACACGCTTAACGGCGCCTCCATCGACAAGGAGCACCGCACTGTTATGAGTGTGGTGATCCAGAAGGTTCAGTCCGCCAAGAGTGGACTGACTGAAGCCTGTGCCAGCCTTCTAACAGGATTTGAGGTAAGTAAAGAATATGTAAAAATATTATCGCATAGACAGTAGCCCCTGATGCTCTGTTCGGCGTTCGTAAAGAAAAGCCGAATAGAGGATCTAATAATCGCAGGAGTCTAACATAATCAAGTCAATATGCGTATGCAGGCTTCGCTGCTGGCCTCCGCCGCACTGACTGCGGAGGTGGATACGCTGAAGCAGAACCTCGAGTGGTCCAAGCAAGAGCTTGGCCTAGCCAAGCAGCAGCTCAAGGAGAAGAAAGGTAAGAAATACCTTATTGAAATATGTGAAAGGTGCAATTGCAAAAAGTGACAGGATTAACGGGGCCATTGTAGGGGCCACAACTGAGGTGGCGACCCTTAAGCAAGCGCTGTCCGAGGCCAAAAAGAGGGCGGCCACGGAGCGCACCGAGCGGGAGAAGCATGAGACGCAGGTTGGCGAGGTGTGGCAAGAGCTCCAGGCTCTCATGAAAAAACATGAGAGTTTGGAGCTTGACTCGAAGACGCGAGAGTCTGAGCTTGCGGCGGCCATTGAAGATGCCAAGTCTGCCAAGGCCGAAGCCCATAAGGCCCTCCAGGAGGTTGAGGCAATAAAAAAGATAGCGGCGGGTAAGGCATTCTTTATGCAAAGCAAGCACATAAAAGTGAATTACTTGTCACTTACTCGAATCCGTAGCTCTCCAGGAGCATTCGCAGACTTGCCCCGTAGCGTGTCGGATGCCGCCGCCTTCTACCGCGCTGAGGAGGGAAGCTCGACGGAGAAGGTGTTCTGGTCTCAGTATGCTGAGGCCGAACACCCGGTGCCCTTAAGCTACCAGCTGAAACAGCTGGTCGAGCTCCATAAGGTGGCCGAACAGGCCATGAGGGGCCTCATAGTCTGGCTGTGGCCTGGAGAGGCCATGCCTGGGAGCTACTTCGGGCTGGTGAGGCGGCTGGTGGAGGCATGTCCAAGGCTCGAAGTCATCAAGCGCTCCATATGCATCGAGGGTGCCCGTAGGGCGCTTGCCCATGCGAAGGTGCACTGGGGCAAGCTGGATGCTGAGAAGCTTGTGAAGGACGGGGCACCGCCGGGCAAGGAGCATCGCAAGCCCGAGATGTATTATGAGGGCGTTCTGAAGGGTGCCCGCCTTGTGGCGGATGAATGTTCCATGAATGTAAGTTTTTAGTGAACTCGCTCGTTTTGTCCTGTGCGCTGAAAACTTGTTCATGTGCGCTAAGCAATGCTTGTTGAATTTAAAATATTACCTTCTGTGCGGCCGTTTATCAAATTTGAGAGATGGTGAGTCGTCGGCTTCTGCCCCCATGGCACGAGTGTTGGGGTGTCCGGGATAAACATGAGCGCTCTTTTTCCCATTCTTGGGTCCTTCGAGGGAGGCGCTCAACACAACGAACAAGGCAATCGAACTATAGTGCTTGAACACTCTCACTTAGCCATAGAATTCTATAATTTTAAATTTCGGCGAAGCCCCTAGTGTTCGGAAGACCGAGTTCGGGGCGCTATCCACGCCTAGGCCGGACAAAGCCGACTCCCCGCTCTAAGCGGCATAAGTCTTTAGGGACTCGAAAACCTCTCGAACAGCGACCAGCTCTCGCCTCATCATGACGGTCAGTTTTAGCTTTCTCTACTGAGGTGCTTAGCCCAGCTCAACTGGGGCACAATCATAGTAGTTCTCCTAGTGCTACCTTAGCCGATATGACGGAACGTAAGGTACCAAAACATAGGAGCCGGGCAAACCCAACTATTGACCCAAGACATGATTCGGAGCCGATGCATATAATGCTATAAGTTCGGGGTGCCGCACTTGTGTAAGTGTTCAGACTTCTCACACCATGTTGTGGGGTACTTAAGCCCCCGGCGTATTGGCCGTACCAAAGTGTATGGGTGCAACATGTCATTAATGAACATATATTCATAAAAAAAGAGGTAATGCAATAATAGACGGTAGCTATGCATTGTTTATTTTAAAAAGCTGCAACCAAAGCAGAACGATACAAATAGTGCGATAAGCAAAAGACGGGACTATCAAATATGTCCTTTCCAGGGGCGAGCTGCGGAATGTTATGCGAAACAGGTATACTGCTCGTTATAGAGACCACCTTAGAGTTCCGTAGTGCGGCGTAGCTTTCTGCTTCCCTGGTTGTATCGTTTGTGCGGCAATTGTACTGCCAGACAAGCCTTCCGAAGAATGGAGTCCTGAAAATAAGAGAAAATTAAGAAATTGGCAGCCCCTAGTGCGGTTTAAGCCGCGTTTCGGGCGTGCCGTGATGGTGCCCCTCCCCCTGTGCCCATGGTATTTCTAGAGCATAGTTATGTACGTGCAACACTGGTTTTGCAAGTTCGCGAGGGCTGGGTTTGGGGCCGCATTGCTATGCTTGCTTGGAACGTGCCAGGCGGTCCTATTGTAGGTTACTCCGGGCGCGCTTGACGGTGTCCAGACGTTTAATGGTCGGACTGGAGAATTGCCTTGAGAGGCTGCTTTGTACTTCCGCTGCGATAGCCGCGGTATGCTCCTCCGTTCGGAGAGAGCGTTCGGCGTTTCCATTGACCATGATGACGCCTCGAGGGCCTGGCATCTTGAGCTTGAGGTATGCGTAGTGTGGCACCGCATTGAACTTGGCAAATGCGGTTCGCTAGAGCAGTGCGTGATAGCCACTGCGGAACGGGACTATGTCGAAGATTAACTCCTCGCTTTGGAAATTATCCAGAGATCCGAAGACCACTTCAAGTGTAACTGAGCCTGTACAATTGGCTTCTACACCTGGTATGATGCCTTTAAAGGTCGTTCTGGTGGGTTTAAACCTCGAGGGATCGATGCCCATTTTCCGCACTGTATCCTGATAAAGCAGGTTCAGGCTGCTGCCGCCGTCCATAAGGACTCTAGTGAGGTGAAATCCGTCAATAATTGGGTCTAGAACCAATGCGGCGAATCCTCCATGACGGATGCTAGTGGGGTGGTCCCTTCGATCAAAAGTGATCGGGTAGGAAGACCATGGGTTGAAATTTGGGGCGACTGGCTCCATCGCGTATACGTCCCTTCGCACACGCTTTCGCTCCCTCTGGGGGACGTGGGTTGCGTATATCATGTTCACTATCCGCACTTGTGGGGGAAAACCTTTCTGTCCACTGTTGTTCGGCGGCCGGGGCTCCTCCTTGTCATCGCTATGCAGCCCCTTGTCTCTATTTTCGGCATTTAACTTGCCTGCCTGCTTCAACACCCAACAATCCCTGTTGGTCTGATTGGCTGGTTTTTCGGGGGTGCCATGTATCTGGCATGAGCGGTCGAGTATTCAGTCCAAACTGGACGGGCCCGGAGTGTTTCTTTTGAATGGCTTTTTCCGCTGACCGGGTTTAGAGCCTTTGAATCCGGCATTAACTGTCGTATCCTCAGTATTGTTGAAATTAATGCGACGCTTTTACTTGTTGCGACGCGACCTGCCACTGCTGTCCTTGGTATCCAAATTACCAGGGCTCTTGGTCATGTTATTGCTGCGAGCTAGCCAGCTGTCTTCTTCCGCGCAAAAGCGGGTCATAAGTGTCGTGAGGGCTGCCATAGATTTCGGCTTTTCCTGTCCTAGGAGCCATGCAAGCCACTCGTCGCGGATGTTATGCTTGAAGGCTGCTAGGGCCTCTGCGTCCGGACAGTCGACGATTTGATTTTTCTTGGTTAGGAACCGTGTCCAGAATTGTCTGGCCGATTCCTCTGGCTGCTGAATTATGTGGCTTAGGTCATCGGCGTCTGGTGGTCGCACATAAGTGCCCTGGAAATTGTCGAGGAATGCGGCTTCCAGGTCCTCCCAACAACCAATTGATTCTGCTGGCAAGCTGTTGAGGCAATGCCGAGCTGGTCCTTTAAGCTTGAGTGGGAGGTATTAGGTCATCACTGCGGGCCATGTGGATATGAAGGAGATAGTCCTCGATCCATACCGCAGGATCTGTTGTGCCATCGTATGATTCGATGTTCACGGGATTTAACCCTCGGGGATTTCATGATCCATTACTTCATCTGTGAAGCATAGTGGGTGTGCGGCGCCTCTGTATTGGGCTACATCACGACGCAGCTCAAACGAGCTTTGTCTACTGTGTTCGGCCCGGCCGGATTTACTGTATCTGGCGTGACAAGTACTGTCTCGTGCCGTGGGGTGCCCACGTGATCCGTAGATCGATCTTTTTTGCCTTGCCTTATCCTCCAATATATCTCGCAGGTCTGGCGCATTTTCCCATGCCTTGGTAGTTTTTGAGCGGCGCCGGGGTGCGGCTTGAGTGGAGGGCCGAGAGGCCTCTCTGTCGCGGCCACGGGGTGGCCGGTCGGCCGCATCATGCGCTGGTGATGTAGGTTTAGGTGCTTCCTCCTCTAATTGTGGTAGCAACCTGCGCTTTGGGTAGCTCTTGGAGGGGCGTTTGAGTTCATACTCTTCGGCCGCAAGGACTTCAGTCCCTCTGTCGGCTAGCAAATCTTGATCAGCTCTAAGTTGTTGTTGTTTTTTCTTGAGGCTGCTCGCCGTGGCCATAAGCCTGCGTTTGAAACGCTCTTGTTCGACGGGATCCTCCGGCATGACAAATTCATCATCGTCGAGGCTTGCCTCGTCTTCGGAGGGAGGCATATAATTATCGTTCTCGACCTCTCTGTCTGCCGCTCCCTCATGAGGGCTGGCTTCTCTATCCTCCTGTGCTGAATCTTGCTGGAGGTGGTTGTCTTCGGCACTGTCCGCGGTGTTATTATCCCTCGTGCCGGAATCACCGTTTTTGTTTTGGCGGGTTTAGAGCGGTGCCGCTGACGCCGGCGCTTAGGCTGCTTCTTGGAGGGGTCACCCTCTGCTGTTCCATCGCCATTGCCCTCTTTTGGGGTGTCCACCATGTATATATCATATGACAAGGTGGCTTTCCAGTGCCCTATAGGTGCTGGTTCTTGATCGTCTCCTGCATCGGCGTCCATACCGTCGATGTCTTTGGAGTCGAAGTCGAGCATGTCGGTTAAATCATCAACAGTGGCTACGAAGTGGGTGGTGGGTGGGCTTTGAATTTCTTCATCATCCGCATCCCAACCTTGCCGACCATAGTCCAGCCAGGGCTCTCCTGACAAAGAGAGAGACTCTAGTGAATTCAGAATATCGCCGAAGGGCGAGTGCCGAAAGATGTCCGCGGCGGTGAACTCCATGATCGGCGCCCAATCGGGTTCGATCGGTCGGGGCGCAGAGGGCTCAGAGTCCGGAGAGGAGTCCGGCTCCTTGGAGTCACGGGCTTCACAGAGAATAGGGCTGGTGTTCGGCTCGATCACCGTAGAGATTGTAGCCCCCGAGGCAGTGTCTAACCACCCATCCTCGGTTGGTGTAATCGGCTCCGAGCTAGGGGTCGGAGCGGACACGGGTGCGGCCTCCAGGGCACTATTCGGCGGCAGAGCTAAATCATGCCCATCGTGACAGTGCGGCACGCTCGGCTGTGGCTCGAGTCCGTCGAAGATCAAGTCTCCGTGGATGTCGGCCGTGTAGTTCAAACTTCCAAATCTGACCTGATGGCCAGGGGCATAGCTTTCGATCTGCTCCAGATGAACAAGCGAATTGGCCCGCAGTGCAAAGCCGCCGAATACGAAGATCTACCCAGGGAGAAAAGTCTCACCCTGGATCACATCGCTGTTGATGATCGGAGAAGCCATCGGGCCTAAAAGTGATGACACAGAGGAACTCTCAATGAAAGCACCAATGTCGGTGTCAAAACCGGCGGATCTCGGGTAGGGGGTCCCGAACTGTGCGTCTAGGCCGGATGGTAACAGGAGGCAGGGGACACGATGTTTTACCCAGGTTCGGGCCCTCTTGATGGAGGTAAAACCCTATGTCCTGCTTGATTAATATTGATGATATGGGTAGTACAAGAGTAGATCTACCACGAGATCAGAGAGGCTAAACCCTAGAAGCTAGCCTATGGTATGATTGTTGTTCGTCCTATGGACTAAAAATCTCCGGTTTATATAGACACCGGAGAGGGCTAGGGTTACACAGAGTCGGTTACAATGGTAGGAGATCTACATATCCGTATCGCCAAGCTTGCCTTCCACGCCAAGGAAAGTCCCTTCCGGACATGGGACGAAGTCTTCAATCTTGTATCTTCATAGTCCAGGAGTCCGGCCGAAGGTATAGTCCGGCCATCCGGACACCCCCTAATCCAGGACTCCCTCATGTCCCCTGGGCAAATGCATCAGTGGTTGCAGGCAAGTTGTGCTCTGATCTAGGCAAATTGCATAGTATATCAAGGCAACTCCATGTTTTGTTTACAACAAAATGATTGAAAGGTAGCAAATCGTACTGGGTTTGTAGTCAATTTCCATAGATTCTATAGCCAACTCATTAGCTTGCTAGCCGAAGAAAAATAAATAGTGGAAGTCAGAAGCAACTACTACTTGGTTTGTACTTTGTAGGCAATTTGCCTACAAGTTTCTGGCAAATAAATGTGGACCCTATATTGTGCGGAACATCAAGTTGGGTTGTGTCCTTTGGACAAATGCTTTAGTTGTTGCAGGCAAGTTGTGCTCTAATCTAAGAAAATTGCATACTACATCCAGGCAAAGCAGGTTTTGTTTAGAAAAGGGATTAAAAGGTAGAAACTCATACTGGGTTTGTAGACAAATTTCATAGATTCAGCAGCCAACTAATTAGCTTGCTTGCCAAAGAAAATAAAATAGTGGAAACAAACAGCCCGTCGACCCATTAAGTAAGTACAATAGCATAACGAGGCAACTACCTGTCAAAAAATGATGCAAGTTTGGGCAAGTCCAATAGAAGAAATGAGTCCAATAGCTCAATATAAATTTGTTTTTTCTGCTTTATTATGTGCTATAATCACTTGGACACAGATAAGAAAATACTATCTATCAAGGTGTCATACATGACACATTTTCTTCATAATGGCTAAAAAGAATTGGAATGGTAATGAAACAACAGATTACTTCATAATGCAGTCTCTTTTTTGCCATGTGTTAGATGAATATAATCATAGTATAGTTACCACTATACTATGAACTACCCATTCAAGAGAGTTTATACTCGTTACTATCATCTCTACTAACTATCACAGCAGATCAACCCAAGCCACGATGTACCTTGTGCTAAGAAACAAAATCATCACGCATAGGGGAGGCACAATTGCAGAATTGGAAGGAGAGAAATAAAAAAAACACTCCTTCCAATTGCAGCCATCACCAGCAACAATTCAAGAGAAAGGCACCAGTACCATCATCCACCTGCTACCTTGATGCAATTTTTCTGCTCCTGTTCAAGATACAGCCAGCACCTGTACACGGTCACAAATAGAGTTCAGACATCGGAGCTGGGGTAGCTGTAGGGTGCAGCGGGAGATAGCAGTAGGAAGGAGGTGCACCAGCAGCTAGCAGCAGGAGGTCGAGGCCATCCCGGATGCGGCCGGCGGAGAGATGCTGGAGAGGAAGAGGCCCACTGCGACGGCGTCGGGGCCAGCGACCCTGAATGAGGAGCATGGGGGCGATGCGCACTCTCCTTCCTCGTGGAGATGGGTGCATGCTCGCCTTAGGAGGATGCGAAGGTGACCAACACGGACACGGCCTTGTCGCGAGAGGCCGGAAGGAGGTCGCCGGAGTCGAGCATCGTGGCGACCGCGGAGACGATTGCGGCAGGGAGCTGACGGATTCGGCGAGCGAAAATCTGGGGCAGGGGAGCAGCCTGTCAGATCCGTCACCTTGGCCCGCGACATCAGCTGGGGAGACGAGCAGGCGCTCGCGGAGTGCGGTGCGGCGGCCGGTGCCGCGAATCAATGGAGCGGTGGATTTGGGAGAAGAAGTTGTCGTGCGCTTGTGGATGGGGGAGCGTGGGTTTGGGTGGGGCCCATTGCCGCCGTCTGTTGTTCGTTCACGTTCCCTTCGCTCCGTAACCCGACCGTGAAACACCTGGCAATCGGCATCCCGATCGGACGGCCCGGAAGGGTGTGTTCTCAGGACCTCTAAAAAGTGCAGCTGCACTTTTTAGAATTTAGGATTTGTTTTTGGGACACAGGACGGAAGGAAGAAATAGAACAGAAGTGAACTAAAATTTCAGCAACAAGATCAGTTCACTTCCCCTCTACTACGGCTCTATGGCGTAGTAAAGATACTTAATGCGGTAGTAATAGATGCCAATGTTTTTTTAAATGGAGGCAAAACATTTGACTCATCGATTAATTAGAAAGAATAGAGTTGTCTAGTTAATTTACAAAAAACCAGACAAAAACTGATACAAACAACCCAGAGGGACTACTCACAAAGAATGAAACACCATAATCGTCCAAGCGACACTTCAAACAAACAACAACCACAACCTCGACACTTACACAGCCCAACGAAATTCCTGAGAAGCACACCGACAATGACAAGAACTGGGCACCCTCCATCATAAAATCGCGGACGCCTTTCGGATGGCGCTACCCTTCTTACTTTTGTTTCTTTTTGATTTCTCCTTGCTTGGTTTCTCCTTTAGGGAGTAGCCACTTGTCTTGCCAGCTGGGGGTTGATCAGCCACCCATTTGTCAAGGAAATCATAAAACTCATTGAATTTCTTGGTGTAGCTATTGTCAACCAAGGCGCCCGTAGGAGCAGGTTGCATCGGCGTCCTCAACCAGAGGGACCACCGACATGACATCATCATCAATAGGAACCACTGTCACAATGGACCAAGGTACCTCCAATTGCTCACTTGACAGAGGCGAAACATGTCCCTCACACGACTTCACCTATGAGTCCACCTCCAACTGCTCCAAAGACAAAGGCGAAGCAGAACTCATGCATAGCTTCTATAGCTTGGGCGTGATCTGAAGCACCATAGCCTCGAGCACAGCGAAGGACTCGCCCTTGGAGGTAAGCATCACAGGGGACAAGGTCGACGATGATGATGAATTGTCCCCAACACGAGGAGACAAACATCCATATAACTCTCGCCCTTCTTCCGTAGAGCCAACACCTTTCACACTAGAAGGGCACAACGTTGGAGTAGTCTGCGATAAAGCCAGCACAAGGGAGAGCCTGCTTAGAGTAGTTTTCTCCCGCTCCAGAAAGCTCCCAACCCATGCCAGCCAATCCTGTAGCAGAGTTGTCTGACCAGCTAGAGCGGACTACAACATCACATAGGGCGGGGTTGCCGAGCCAACAGAATCTGCGACAATAGACGCCCAAGACCCATGGTGAAGCGTCTTGGATGAGGCACAGATTTCATCAGACCCTCATGTGAAGCTGGAGCAGGATGATGCACAACACTGAGGTGAGACACTGACGGCATGGCGAGGCATGCCAAATAGCTTAGAGGTTGTTGCGACATCCACGCGCACCATGACCGTCCTCCAAGCAACGGGAACGCCGAAGTGGATCTCTGCAGTCAGCCACACGATATCTAGGAGTGAGCTATTGGCAATAAGCCATGCATGTGCGGTGGCAACCGGGTGTCGGGTGCGCCAGGTGTGGTCCGTGCAAGGCGTGGGCGTGTGTGCATGTGTGTGACCGTGCGCATGTGTGTGTCTGACTAGTGTATGGGTATAGTCTGACTCGTGTACGAGCTCTGTACACTACTAGGAAAAGGCCTACTAATGGCGCACCAGTTTTGCCTACTAATGGCGCATCACTGGTGCGCCATTAGTAGCACGCCACTAGTAATTTTTACTAATGGCGCACCACTAGTGCGCCATTAGTATATAACACCATGCGCCATTAGTGTGCCTCCCAGGGGCCATATTTAACCATGTGCGTTGGCACACTAATGGCGCACTGTGGATAGATGCGCCATTAGTATACTTGGCATATTAATGGCGCACTCTATCTTGATGTGCCATTAGTATCCTTTGGCATACTAATGGCGCACTCTGTCTTGATGCGCCATTAGTATCCTTTTGCATACTAATGGCGCACCTTGTGGGGATGCGCCATTAGTATGAATATTTGTTTTTTTACTTTTTTGATTTTTGCACAGGTTACAAAATATATTATTTGACAGAATATAGACAGTAGCACACAGCAACAGTAGATGCATCGAATACAATAGAAGATTAGTCTCTGAATACAAGTCATCATATTAGTCTCCGAATTCAAAAGACCGAACAAAGATAAAACATTACAAGTCTCGAGACCGCGAGTATCGAGTTTGTCTTCACATTACAAGTCAGTATCAATCATCTAAACTACCATCACATAGAAGAGAGCTGCGGTCATCACGATGAGCATCATCGCGATCAAACTGGTCTTCATCCGGTTCCTCCAACGCTCCCTCCTCTCTCCCGCTAGATAGCGTGCGTATCTAGATTCGGCCTCCGCCCTAGTGGTGTACCCTTTGTAACTGTTACCGCTGAAACGGTGAACCTGTCTCCGACACTCCTCCCAGTCGTCGTAGACTCCGGGAACCTTACCCTTGTACACGACATACGACGGCATCTCTATGCACAAGCCAAACAACAGACAATACATACATAAGCAATGTATAAGTATGCAACAAAAGGATCGGAAGAGAAAAGCAAGACATTAATAGCACGATTCATGGTCCTACTAATAAATAGCATCGATTACATCTAAGTTGAACGACTGTCCAAACCAAAGAGACATACAATTCATTAAAGTTTAATTACAACATGAGCCAATCAATGTTTCAGAACTACACATCACTACTTTCGACTCGACTCATGGACATGAGCGTGGATGAGGCCGCCGTCTGTCGTGATGGTCATGAAATCACGGGCGTTGTCAGCCTGCATTTGTAGCATTCCGTCTATCTCAATGTTGGACGGTTGATATCTGAGGAAGAACTGCCCCGAGGTATGAAGGACATCTTGATGGATGATGTTCGCAAACTCTGACTGGATGCGAAAGAATTCTTGTCTGATGTCCGCGTCCTGGATTGCCGACAAGCTCGCGGCCCAATCTTTGAGATTATTTGGTAGCAGAAGGTGATGATGGTCCCTTACAATCGCCCGCATGTGATGGAGGGCGTAGTAGGCATCCTTCTGACCGCCAGGCGGCTGCTTGACGCAGCAGAACGTCGTATTGTGGGTGAACACGTGCTTGCCGTACTTATGAACTGCCCTGATGAAGGTGCCTCCAGATTTGGCATAGCCAGGGAGAACATCATCAAGAAATTTCTTGATATTTGTGTAGTCTATCTTGGAGTTACGGTTCGGGTCGAAATACGTGGCCATGGAATATTTTGGGCTTAAGAGGATGAGTGTGCAATGTGTGTCACTGCACAGAACACGGAATGTTAGAAAAAAAAGAACGATCAAAATCTAAGAAATCATATGTTATGGGGCGGTTAAGGGATGACTTACTCGGGAAAGTAAGGCACAAGGAAGTTATCCTTATCTGGGTTTGCCAGAATGACATCTTCGAGGTGTGAACTCGCGACTTGGTGGTCCCCAGCTCTGCTCAAGAGCTTGGCACGCATGTAGAAGGGGTCGACGATCACGATGTCCGGGGCCTTGTCTCTAATGATCCGCATCTCCATACTTAGCGAAAACAGCCGAACGAAGGTGTAGTGCAGCGGATGAAGGTTGAACATAGCAAAGATGTCACCAAACCGCAGGACGATCGTACCCTCGATGGCGCCATCCACAAAGCCCTTGCCCTCTGGCACCTTGGCCACGAAAACCGGGTATGCCACATCATTCTCTCTGAGACGCCGTTTCTCCAAAGAAAGAACACTGTCGTGCAGGCTCCGCATAGCACCGGTTGCAGCACTGAGCATATTTGTCGGTAGCATCGCCCTACCCGCCACATGCACCCTCCTCGAGATATCCTTAGGTGAAGGTGGCCCGTCCTGAGCACGGATCGTACTCGGTGCCGGCTGGCTCGCACCGGCGGCCTTTTTAGCCGGCCGTTTCCGGCCCTTCTTCTTGATCTGCTGTAATGGGACCGAGTTCTGCTCACAGACCGCCTTCTTGAGTGTGTTGGGGCTGATAATATTTGGCACCTCCGCTATCTGAGGCTCGGTGAAGGCGGCAGCTGGAGGCGTCTCCTGAGAACTGAACGCCAGACGACGCCTGTTGCAATTGGGTTTCTCCGCCGTACCAGCTAGATCGCGGTTGTCTTGTTTGGGTTCTTGAGAAGGAGGCCTGCAGAACTCGTCACCGTACCCATGTTTGGCAAAGTACTTATCGACGTTGGTAAATGTACCATCGTCGTTGTCGTCGTCCGGATCCTGTGCCATAGGGATGTCCGACATGTCCGGTAGCGTTGCCGCGTTCTTGCCATGGCTTGGCACCGGTACGACTGGCGGTCTTGTCTGTGGGGTGGTGTCCCCCGCCCCCAAACGAATCTGGCTCTTCGGCCAAAGCAGGGGCCAGCTTACGCATGCACTGAGGGTCATCTCATCTTCTTCGTCGGCCCCAGCGGGTCGAATCGGAGGTAACAGCTCGTTCTCCAAAATGACTGATGTTTCCATAATTATTTCTTAGAGTGAATACATTATGTTCTCCAAAACTCAGCAAACAATATGCAGATCGTTCTTAGTGTCTCTTGCTTTTCTGATAGCCAAATAGCCACTAATAATATGCCATTGGGATCATCATCGCTTCAAATCATTTGTCTGGAAACAAAGGAATGTATATACTGAATTTGCAGAATAATAAAGACAGATATGAGTTGCTAGCTGTTATGAGGCACCAGATATGTCTTTGCTTGTTGCAGTTGTGGTTCTGTGTCATTGATGTCCTAGGAGTTTTCTCAAATTTTACTAGCTCAAATGTGATGCTATTCCTGTTTACCTATGTGTGCCACAATTACTTTGTTACATAATTACCCTTTCATAAACTAAGCAATTAACATGAGCACATAGTTACATACTAGTATGTTTCACACAAAAGCAAACAAATCTCCTGGAATGTGTCATGAAATTGAGTTTTAACCAACTGCCATATATAATTTTGCTATTAAGCACAGATCATTTTTGTTCAGGTTTCTTTTCCAGAAGAAGTATAAATCTACTCCTAAACAAACAAGGCCGGCCCTGTGGCGACTTGGATAACAGCTAGCTACACTGACAGAGAGGAAGACGAAATCAAAGGGGGGGGGGAGGGGAACCGGTGCAGCTCACCGATAGGAAGATGATGGCGAGCTCGTGCGCGGCCGGGGTTGACGAGGTGACACGGATCGACGGTGAGGCCGCGGTGGCCGGAGGTGGAAGAAGACCTCGATCCGCACGATGCAGAGTCGTCGAGCTCGAACGGCTGGCCGTAGATGACGTAGAATAACACTGCAGAGCTCCTGGACTCCTTGGTGGGGTGCGGGGACGATGGTGGTCGCGGGGACGATGCGGTGATGGGGACGACCTAGTCGGGTGAAGCAGTGCGAGGGGAGGGGAAGTGGCGAGGTGCTAGGGTGTGGAGTGGGCGCGGGGGTCGTCGGAACAGGCGCGGGGGAGCCGGAGCGGGTTTGGAGCGGGCGCGGGGTCGTCGGAGCGGGCCGGGGGTCGTCGGAGCGGGTGTGGCGGGGGAGGGAAGGGGGATCTGGCGAGGGAGAGGGAAAGGGGGATCGGGCGAAGGGGTATCCAGCTAGAGGGGGGAATGTTAGTAATGGCGCCCCCTTCTCTCGCGCGCCATTAGTAGTTTTTTTTCTGATAGCAATGGCGCACCCCCCTCTGGTGCGCCAGTAGTAACTTTTTTTTCTGATAGAAATGGCGCACCCTCCTCTGGTGCGCCATTAGTAACTTCTTTTTTTCATTATTTCTTGTTGCATCTAATAATTTGTTTTTTTATCAAATTTGTTATTTTCATGAGGACTAGAACAGAAGATATCATCAAATATCATCAATTTTTTTAAATATCATCAAATTTGTTATTTGAAAATATCATCAAATTTGTTATTTAAAAATATCATCAAAAAGTGGGGGAGGGTGCGGGGTGTCGGCGGCGGCGGTGGAGCGGGCCGGGGGAGTGGTGGGTCGTCGGCGGCGGTGGAGCGGGGGAGGGTGCGGGGGGCCGGGTGCTCGTCGGCGGCGGTGGAGGGGGATCGAGATCGAGTGTCCTCATGAATTCAAAAAGTGCTCGTGAAATTTAGAAATATTCATGATATCAAAAAGTGCCCATGAAATACAATCGAGAAATGAAGACTACGATTTAAATACGATCGATCTTAGCTAGCTATCTGTTCACAATCTTCTTGCCCTTCTTTTTCGCAAATGGACTTCTTCTGTGGAACGGACGTCATTTAGGTAGGGTGGTCCTGCTTCTTCTTGTGGTGTGTGCTGCTACTTCACCATCGTCGTCATGTTCGATCTTCGGGTCGCCGTACTTGTCGAAGTCTTGCTCATTGGCTACTCCATCCATTCCGATGATCTTCCTTTTGCCTCTCCTCACGACAACACGACTGGGCTTTGATGGGTCGGTAATGAAGAAGCATTGGTCCACTTGGGAAGCCAGTACCCATGGCTCATTTTTGGCGGTGACATTTGCGCCCGCGGTCTTGGATTTGGCTTCGGGTATAACCATGGTGGTGAAATACCGGTCTTCTTTTAGGACGCTCTTGGCCCATCTGACACGAAACATCGGGACCTTCTCTCCAGCGTAGCTCAGCTCCCAGATCTCCTCGATCCTTCCGTAGTATCTGTCCTTGTCGTTACCGGTGTAGGATTCCATCGTTACCCCGGAGTTCTGATAACCATCGCTCTTCATGTCCTTGTCCTCGGTGTAGAATGTGTAGCCGTTGATATCGTACACCTCATAGGTCATCAGGTTGTGCTCGGTGCCCTGTGACAAGGCGAATATGAGTTGTTCTTCCGCGGAAGAATCCTCATGTAAAGGGTACGACAGAAGCTTCTGCTTGAACCAACACGTGAAACATGAGTTGTGCTCTTTGATTATATCTCCGTCCGTCCTCTGTTGGCCTCGGTCATTGTACGTCTTCTCAATAAAGTTTTTGTCTATACCACCCAAGGATCGACCACGTCTATGTGTTGTAGCGCGACTAGGTTTGCTCTTTCAAAGTCTGCGAGTCGACCCTCGAAGTCGACATGCATTTCGCGGCGACCCTCATGGTGACCCCATCCAGCGAGCCTGCTGAGGTGCCTGTTGACGGGCAGACCAACGGGGTTCTCGATGCCTAGATAATTCGTGCAGTAGGAGATGCACTCTTCGGTCAGAAAGCCCCTCGCTATACTTCCCTCTGGACGTGACATGTTGCGAACGTATCCTTTGATGACACCATTCATCCTTTCGAACGGCATTATGCTGTGCAGGAACGTCGGCCCGAGTTGGATGATATCCTCCACGATATGGACCAGCAGATGCACCATAACGTCGAAGAATGCGGGCGGGAAGTACATCTCAAGCTCGCATAGTATCACCACAATCTCTTCCTGTAGCCTTCTGAGTTGCCTCACGCCAATCGACTTCCGAGAGATGACGTCGAAAAAGTTGCATAGGCCAAATAGCGTTTCACGGACGTGCGCGTCCATGATCCCACGGATTGCAACTGGAAGTATCTGCGTCATCAGCACGTGACAGTCGTGAGACTTCAACCCGCTGAACTTCTGCTTCACTGGGTCTAGGTATCTGCTTATCTTCCCCGCGTAACCGTAAGGAAGTTTTACTCCTACGAGGCAGGTGAAAAACTGCTCGATCTCCTCCTGACTTAGAGTGAAGCACGCGGGAGGGTAGTCACTTCCTGTCTTCTTGGCCTTTTTGCCTTTGCGACGAGTTTCTGTGTCCTGCTTCGCCTCATCATCATCATCATCATCATCATCATCATCATCATCATCATCATCATCATTAGCGTGAAGCTCCTGCCTGATGCCCATTGATTTCAAGTCTGCCCTTGCTTTCGGCCCATCTTTGGTCCTCTCTGGCATGTTGAGCAGGGTACCAAGCAGACTCTCGCACACGTTCTTCGTGATATGCATGGCATCAAGGCTATGAGGCACACGGTGGATCTTCCAGTACGGCAAGTCCCAGAAAACAGACCTCGTTTTCCATACCTTCAGCAGTGGCTCTGGCGCCTTTCGCTTCTTTCCCGGCTCTGGCGCCTTTTGCTTCTTTCCCGGCAGTGGGAAATCTTTCCAATTTTTCAACAGCTCGTCTATTTCCTCGCCGCTCCTCGTACGCGGGCGTTTTCGGGGTTCGGTTTCACCATCGAACATATCCTTGCGTTTCCTCCACGGGTCATCATCGCGAAGCCACCTTCGATGTCCCATGAACACGGTTTTCGAAGATCCGGGATCTCTATCTAGCTAGCTATACGTTGTGTCATCCATGCACCTTATGCATCCAGAAAATCCGTGGACTACCTGCCCCGCGAGATATCCGTAACCGAGATAGTCGTGCACCGTCGTGAGCAGTGCAGCTCTCATAGGGAAATATTCTTTCTCTGCGGCGTCCCACGTATTGGCTGGCGTTTTCCACAGCGTGTCTAGCTCCTCTTTCAGCAGCCCCAGATACAGATTGATGTCGTTCCCTGGTTGTTTCGGCCCTTCAATTAGCATACTCATGTGAATGTACTTCCTCTTCATGCACAACCAGGGGAAGGTTGTACATCCACATAAACACAGGCCACGTGCTATGTGTGCTTCTCTGGCTGCCAAACGGATTGACTCCATCGGTGCTCGCGCCCAGCACGATGTTCCTTGGATCCTTCCCAAATTCTGGGTATTCGAAGTTCAACGCTTGCCACTGGCTTGCATCCTTAGGGTGACTCAGCATCTTGTCTTTTTTATTTATCTCCGGATCATTTCTGTCATCTTCCTGCTTCTTCTCCTCCCTATCCGTGTGCCAACGCAGGAGCTTTGCTACCTTAGGGTCCGCGAAATACCGCTGCAGACGAGGAGTGATCGGAAAGTACCACACTGATTTTCGAGGAGCTTTCTTCCTCTTCTTGTATCGAGTGACGCCGCACACCGGACATATGGTAGACTCCGCGTGCTCGTCCCGATAAATGATGCAATTGTTCATGCACACATGGTATTTCACGTGCGGTAAATCCAGAGGACACACGATTTTCTTCGCCTCCTCGAAACTGGTCGGGCACTTGTTCCCCTTGGGAAGACGTTCGTGCCAGAATGACATGTTCTCGTCGAAGCATGCGTCGGTCATTTTGTGTTTTACCTTCATCTCCGGAGCCATGAGCGTTACTTTCAGGCAGGTATTCTCGGGCCTGCATCCTTCGTACAATGGAGTAACCGCGTCTATCTCCAGTTGATCCAGCTTGGCTTTCTCTCGGGCGGCAGCTCTTGCGTTATCCGTCTGCTTGAGAAGCAGCTCTTGAATATGAGGGTCCTGCACCCAGCCTCCATCGTCGTCTACTCCGGCATCTTCATCTTCATGATCATGCCCTTCGTATTGATCTTCCTCATCATCATGTACGACATCTTCTACATGATGACTATGTACAACATCACCGTCGTGATCATGTCCTGGAGATTCTTCGTCTTCTCGCCCGCCCTCGCCGCGGTGGTACTTGTCTTGTTGCCCTTCCTCATTTCTTGCCCGCCCCCCATGGACGACTTCATAGTCATCTTCATCACCTTGCCACCGATAGGCCATCCATGAAACCACGCAAGAGCAGGTGGTCCCGCACCTGCCCGGAATCCGGGTCCGCAATAAGGCTCTTCAGCTTGCATCTTCGACACGGACATCTTATCTCCGTCTCGTTCTTTTGAAGCATCTCGGCCTTCGCGGAGCTCAAAAACCTATTCACGATGCCTTCGGTCATCGTGCGGACCATGGTCGCCTGCGGGGTAGAGCAAAACGATATTTTAGAACCAAGAAAAAATTTGGCATGACTTTCCCTAAAAATAGGACCAAAAAGAATGCATAGTGCCAAAATTCTCGCCGAAACGGAAATGAATCAACATTCCGGCAAAATATTGGCAACTATCGCATTTCAAATACCGGTACCTGCAAACACAAACATATATGCAACACCACAAACATACATAGATCTAGCTAGGCCACAAAAAGTGCATGTGCACGTTGTTGGAGCGAGCTAGGGAGAAAAAAAGTAGATCTACAACATGAAGATAGCTTTCCCCTTACTTACCTATCAAAAAAAGGTAATTTCAACACTTAATTTTGATGAATCTATGGTGCAAATGAGGTGAGGAGGAGGAGGCAGCCGACAAGCTTACAGAAGGAGGTGGGGGGAATGAAGGGGCGAAAGTGAGTGTGTAGGTGTGGCTGTCCAAAAATATCTAGCTGGTCCCAGGTTACTAATGGCGCCACCACACAGACATGCGCCATTAGTAACCCAACATACTAATGGCGCACCACACAGGCATGCGCCATTAGTAATTTTGCAAAAAAGTAAAAAAAATAAGTTTTATACTAATGGCGCACCGTGGCACAGTGCGCCATTACTAGTTTAAACTAGTAATGGTGCAGTATGCAACGGTGCGCCATTAGTAGTTTTGCAAAAAAGTAAAAAAAAAAATACAGTAGTGGCGCACTCTATGGCTGGTGCGCCATTAGTAGTTCTAACTACTAATGGCGCACTTTGCCCGGATGCGCCATTAGTATGTTTGAAAAAATGAAAAAAACATTTTGTTACTAGTGGCGCACCGTGTGCCTGGTGCGCCATTAGTGTCTTCCACACTAATGGCGCACCAACAGATGGTGCGCCATTAGTATATAGTAATGGCGCACCACATGTCTGGTGCGCCATTAGTGTCAATTCCATCTATAGCCCTTTTCTAGTAGTGTTGGTGCGAATATAAAAAAATAAACACAAAAATCAAGAAAAAAGCAAAAATAAAAGGAAGGCACAAGAAGGGAAGAGGAAAGGAAAAAAAAAAAGAAATTAGAGGGTCAGAGTGGGATAATCCAAAAAAAAACATCGCCTATCTCAGGCAACGGTATATGCGTAGTATTGATTGGCTAGATTTTTGAAGAAGAGAGAACAGAGAGATAAGAGGGATTTATGGATGACATCATTAGAGAGAGATACTAAGGAGGCCAGCGCAGGCGAAGAGCTAGCAGGGATTCAGGCTCTGAGAGCGTGCGTTTGTCAGTACTCTCCGGAGTTCGCACACTGAGACATGTGGCCAGTAGGAACGGCAATTAGATGGAGGTGCGATGATCAGATGGAGTCCAGATTGGCACTCACTGATGTAGCAGCTGTGTCCGGCGCAGCATAAGACGCCATTCTGTCAGGATACCGCTTTTACCAAGCTGCCTTCCAATTGCCGCGTTGTTGGCGGTCTTCCCGCTCGATATTTGGGAAGAGAGACCAGGGCCTATATAAGTAGAGCTAGCCACCATAGTAGCAGGGGGATCATGATCGACTCACATCATCCATCTAGCTTGATCCACCCGAGA
This sequence comes from Triticum urartu, assembly GCF_003073215.2. Lineage (NCBI taxonomy): Eukaryota > Viridiplantae > Streptophyta > Magnoliopsida > Poales > Poaceae > Triticum > Triticum urartu. Next base: position 59,747,718 of record NC_053026.1, on the reverse strand, counting down.
GAGCCTACTCACAAGAACACCTCAACCTCAGGAGGCGTTCTTCCCTTGTACTGTTCATCATCAGCCCTAGAGGCAATCCACCACCACCACACTGGAGTAGGGTATTACACCACAACGGTGGCCCGAACCAGTATAAATCTTGTGTCTTTCTGTGTTGCGAGTTCGTCGAGTTCGTCCGCGAGATCTTAGCGAGCTAGGGCGTAGATTGGTGGAGGAAAGACTTCGCGCGCACCCCAGTGTTCGAACCTTAAGGGTTTGCCGGAACCCCACATCCGCACGTACAGCCACCTGGTAGCTCTCGCCAGTTCATGAACATGTACTCATCCGACTATACAGCCGGCCCATGCGACAGACCTGGACAACGGTGATGAGGAAGGAACCGGCGAAGGACGCGGATCGCATCGAGGCGGAGGCAGGCGCTCATCGCGCCGCTCCAGAAGGACCGCTGCGGCAGCGCAGCCCATCGGCGCCGGTGCCCCCGACAAGGAGACGCAACCAAGAAGAAGCAGTTGTTCACCCAAGACAAGGCAGAAACCAAGCAGGTGCCGGTCGAAGGGGGCTCCTCAGGAGCCACCTTCACCATAGGTGCCGGCCTCAACCCCAGCCAAGAGGAAGCATTGGTGAAGTTCTTGCGCGCGAACAAGGATATATTCGCATGGGAGCCCAATCAGCTGGTGGGGGTCCCGAGAGAGGTGATTCAGCACCACTTAAGGGTATGCCCCAATGTGCGCCCTGTGAAGCAGCGAGCGAGCGGCAGTCCACGAGAAGCAGGCCTTCATCGTCCAAGAGACCCGCAAGTTGGAGGCGGCAGGCCCATTCATGAGGTTAGGTACACCCGAATGGCTGGCGACCGTCGTAGTGCCGAAGAAAGGCGGGAAGGAGCAATGTGCGTCGACAATTTCAAAAAACTTACAAGACAACGCTGCCCGTCAAGATTCGCGGTCACTACCGCTCCTGCTCATGCGATCAATCGACTCCACACGATCCACTGCCTGTATTGATGCGTTCTCACGATATCACCAGACAAGTTTGGGGAACGTAGCAATAAATTCAAAATTTTCCTATGTGTCACCAAGATCTATCTATGGAGAGACTAGCAACGAGGGGAAGGAGAGTGCATCTACATACCCTTGTAGATCGCTATCGGAAGCGTTCAAGTGAACGGGGTTGATGAAGTCGTACTCGTCGTGATTCAAATCACCGATGATCCTAGTGCCGAACGGACGGCACCTCCGCGTTTAACACACGTACAGCCCGGTGACGTCTCCCATGCCTTGATCCAGCAAGGAGAGAGGGAGAGGTTGAGGAAGACTCCATCCAGCAGCAGCACAACGGCGTGGTGGTGGTGGAGGAGCGTGGCAATCCTGCAGGGCTTCGCCAAGCACCACGGGAGAGGAGAAGAACTTGGGAGAGAGGGAGGGGCTGCACCAAAGGCAAAGGTATGTCTTAGAGGCCCTCCTACCCCCACTATATATAGGGATCCCAAGGGGGGGGTGCGCCAGCCCTAGGAGATCCAATCTCCTAGGGCGACGCCAGGGGAGGAGTCCCCTCCCCCCCCAAGGCACCTAGGAGGTGCCTTCCCTTGCAGTGGGACTCTTCCTTTAGGGTTTCCCCAGGCGCATGGGCCTCTTGGGGCTGGTGCCCTTGGCCCATGGGCCAAGGCGCACCCCCTACAGCCCATGTGGCCCCCGGGGCAGGTGGCCCCACCCGGTGGGCCCCCGGGACCCTTCCGGTGGTCCCGGTACAATACCGATGACCCCGAAACTTGTCCCGATGGCCGAAACAGGACTTCCTATATATAAATCTTTACCTCCGGACCATTCCGGAACTCCTCGTGACGTCCGGGATCTCATCCGGGACTCCGAACAACATTCGGTTAACACATACAAACTTCCTTTATAACCCTTAGCGTCATCGAACTTAAGTGTGTAGGACCCTTCGGGTTCGGGAGACATGCAAACATGACCGAGACGTTCTCCGGTCAATAACCAACAGCGGGATCTGGATACCCATGATGGCTCCCACATGTTCCACGATGATCTCATCGGATGAACCACGATGTCAAGGACTTAATCAATCCCGTATACAATTCCCTTTGTCTAGTGGTATGTTACTTGCCCGAGATTCGATCGTCGGTATCCTTATGCCTTGTTCAATCTCGTTACCGGCAAGTCTCTTTACTCGTTCCGTAACACATCATCCCGTGATCAACTCCTTGGTCACATTGCGCATATGATGATGTCCTACCGAGTGGGCCCAGAGATACCTCTCCGTTTACACGGAGTGACAAATCCCAGTCTCGATTCGTGCCAACCCAACAGACACTTTCGGAGATACCTGTAATGCACCTTTATAGTCACCCAGTTACGTTGTGACGTTTGATACACCCAAAGCATTCCTACGGTATCCGGGAGTTGCACAATCTCATGGTCTAAGGAAATGATACTTGACATTAGAAAAGCTTTAGCATACGAACTACACGATCTAGTGCTATGCTTAGGATTGGGTCTTGTCCATCACATCATTCTCCTAATGATGTGATCCCGTTATCAACGACATCCAATGTCCATGGTCAGGAAACCGTAACCATCTATTGATCAACGAGCTAGTCAACTAGAGGCTTACTAGGGACATGGTGTTGTCTATGTATCCACACATGTATCTGAGTTTCCTATCAATACAATTATAGCATGGATAATAAACGATTATCATGAACAAGGAAATATAATAATAATCAATTTATTATTGCCTCTAGGGCATATTTCCAACAGTCTCCCACTTGCACTAGAGTCAATAATCTAGTTCACATCGCCATGTGATTAACATTCACAGGTCACATCGCCATGTGACTAACACCCAAGAGTTTACTAGAGTCAGTAGTCTAGTTCACATCACTATGTGATTAACACTCAATGAGTTCTAGATTTGATCATGTTGCTTGTGAGAGAGGTTTTAGTCAATGGGTCTGAACCTTTCAGATCCGTGTGTGCTTTACAAATCTCTATGTCATCTCCTAGATGCAGCTACCACGTTCTATTTGGAGCTTATTCGAAATAACTGTTCTACTATACGAATCCAGTTTACTACTCAGAATAATCTGGATTAGTGTCAAAGTTTGCATCGGTGTAACCCTTTACGACGAACTCTTTTACCACCTCCATAACCGAGAAAATTCCTTAGTCCACTAGTTACTAAGGATAACTTTGACCGCTGTCCTGTGATCCATTTTGGATCACTCTTGTACCCCTTGACTGACTCATGGCAAGGCACACTTCAGGTGCGGTACACAGCACAACATACTGTAGAGCCTACGTCTTAAGCATAGGGGACGACCTTCGTCCTTTCTCTCTATTCTGCCGTGGTCGAGCTTTAAGTCTTAACTTCATACCTTACAACTCAGGCAAGAACTCCTTCTTTGACTGATCCATCTTGAACACCTTCAAGATCATGTCAAGGTATGTGCTCATTTGAAAGTACTATTAAGCGTTTTGATCTATCCTTATAGATCTTGATGCTCAATGTTCAAGTAGCTTAATCCAGGTTTTCCATTGAAAACACTTTCCAATAACCCTATATGCTTTCCAGAAATCCTACGTCATTTCTGATCAATAATATATATTCATCAGAAAATCTATAGTGCTCCCACTCACTTCTTTGGAAATACCAGTTTCTCATAAACTTTGTATACACCCAAAATCTTTGATCATCTCATCAAAGCATACATTCCAACTCCGAGATGCTTACTCCAGTCCTCAGAAGGATTGCTGGAGCTTTGCATACTTATTAGCATCTTTCAGGATTGACAAAACCTTCCGGTTGTATCACATACAACCTTTCCTCAAGAAAATCGTCGAGGAAACAATGTTTTGACATCCTATCTGCAAGATTTCATAAATAATGCAGTAATCGCTAATATAATTCCAACAGACTCTTAGCATCGCTACGAGTGAGAAAGTCTCACCGTAGTCAACTCCTTGAACTTGTCGGAAAACATCTTAACGACAAGTCGAGCTTTCTTAACGGTGATACTTACCATCATTGTCCATCTTCCTTTTAAAATCCATATGTACCTAACAGCCTTACGACCATCAAGTAGTTCTTCCAAAGTCTACACTTTGTTTTCATACATGGATCCTCTCTCGGATTTTATGGCCTCGAGCCGTTTATCGGAATCTGGGCCCACCATCTCTTCTCCATAGCTCGTAGGTTCATTGTTGTCTAGCAACATGACTTTCAAGACAGGATTACGTACCACTCTGAAGTAGTACGCATCCTTGTCATCCTACGAGGTTTGGTAGTGACTTGATCTGAAGTTTCATGATCACTATCATAAGCTTCCACTTCAATTGGTGTAGGTGCCACAGGAACAACTCTTTGTGCCCTGCTATACACTGGTTGAAGTGACGGTTCAATAACCTGATCAAGTCTCCACCATCCTCCCACCCAATTCTTTCGAGAGAAACTTTTCCTCGAGAAAGGACCCGATTCTAGAAACAATCCCTTATTGCTTTCGGATCTGAGACAGGAGGTATACCCAACTGTTTTGGGTGTCCTATGAAGATGCATTTATCCGCTTTGGGTTCGAGCTTATCAGCCTGAAACTTTTTCACATAAGCGTCGCAGCCCCAAACTTTTAAGAAATGACAGCTTAGGTTTCTCTAAACCATAGTTCATACGGTGTCATCTCATCGGAATTACGTGGTGCCCTATTTAAAGTGAATGTGGTTGTCTTTAATGCCTAACCCATAAACTATCGTGGTAATTCGATAAGAGACATCATGGTATGCATCATATCCAATAGGGTGCAGTTATGATGTTCGAACACACCATCACACTATGGTGTTCCAGGCTGTATTAGTTGTGAGACAATTTCCACAATGTCTTAATTCTGTGCCAAACTCGTAATTCAGATATTCATCTCTATGATCATATCATAGATATTTTATCCTCTTGTCACGACGATCTTTCAACTTCACCCTGAAATTACTTGAACCTTTCAATAATTCAGACTCGTGATTCATCAAGTAAATATACTCAACATCTACTCAAATCATCTGTGAAGTAAGAACATAACGATATCCACTACATGCCTCAGCACTCATTGGACTGCACACATCAAAAATGTATTACTTCCAACAAGTTGCTTTCTAGTTCCATTTTACTGAAAACGAGGCTTTCAGTCATCTTGCCCATGTGGTATGATTTGCATGTCTCAAGTGATTCAAAATCAAGTGAGTCCAAATGGTCCATTCGCATGGAGTTTCTTCATGCATATCTACCAAAAACATGGTTCGCATGTCTCAATCCTTTCAAAAACGAGTAAGCCCAAAGATCCATCAACATGGAGCTTCTTCATGCGTTTTATACCGATATGACTTACGTGGCAGTGCCACAAGTAGGTGGTAATATCATTACTATCTTTTGGCATGAGCATGTGTATCACTACGATCGAGATTCAACAAATCATTCATTTTAGGTGCAAGACCATTGAAGGTATTATTCAAATAAACAGAGTAACCGTTATTCTCCTTAAATGAATAACCGTATTGCGATAGACATAATCCAATCATGTCTATGCTCAACGCAAACACCAAATAACAATTATTTTGGTTTTAATACCAATCTCGATGGTAGAGGGAGCGTACGATATTTGATCAACCTTGGAAACACTTCCAACACATATCGTCAGCTCACCTTTAGCTAGTCTCCGTTTATTCCGTAGCTTTTATTTCGAGTTACTAACACTTAGCAACCGAACCAGTATCTAATACCCTGGTGCTACTAGGAGTACTAGTAAAGTACACATTGACATAATGTATATCCAATATACTTCTATCGACCTTGCCAGCCTTCTAATCTACCAAGTATCTAGGGTAATTCTGCTCCAGTGGCTGTTCCCTTTATTACAGAAGCACTTAGTCTCGGGTTTGGGTTCAACCTTGGGTTTCTTCACTAGAGCAGCAGCTGAATTGCCGTTTTATGAAGTATCCCTTCGTGCCCTTGCCCTTCTTGAAACTAGTGGTTTCACCAACCATCAACAATTGATGCTTCTTCTTGATTTCTACTTTTGTGGTGTCAAACATCACGAACATCTCAAGGATCATCATACATGTCCCCGATATATTATAGTTCATCACGAAGCTCTAGCAGCTTGGTGGTAATGACTTCGGTGAAACATCACTATCTTATCTGGAAGATCAACTCCCACTTGATTCAAATGATTGTTGTACTCAGACAATCCGAGCACAAGCTCAACAATTGAGCTTTTCTCCTTAGTTTGCAGGTTAAGAAAATCGTCGGAGGTCATATACCTCTTGACGTGGGCACGAGCCTGAAATTCCAATTTCAGCCCTCAAAACATCTCATATGTTTCGTGACGTTTCAAAAACGTCTTTGGTGCCTCAACTCTAAACCGTTTAACTGAACTATCATGTAGTTATCAAAACGTGTATGTCAGATGTTCGCAACATCCACACACAACGTTCGAGGTTTAGCACACTGAGCGGTGCATTAAGGACATAAGCCTTCTAAGAAGCAATGAGGACAATCCTCAGTTTACGGACCTAGTCCGCATAATTGCTACTATCAACTTTCAACTAATTTTTCTCTAGGAACATATCTAAACAGTAGAACTGAAACGCGAGCTACGACATAATTTGCAAAATCCTTTTTGACTATGTTCAGGATAATTAAGTTCATCTTTATGAACTCCCACTCAGATAGACATCCCTCTAGTCATCTAAGTGATTACATGATCCGAGTCAACTAGGCCGTGTCCGATCAACACGTGAGACGGACTAGTCAACGTCGGTGAACATCTTCATGTTGATCGTATCTTCTATACGACTCATGCTCGACCTTTCGGTCTTCTGTGTTCCGAGGCCATGTCTGTACATGCTAGGCTCGTCAAGTTAACCCTAAGTGTTTTTGCATGTGTAAAACTGTCTTACACCCGTTGTATGTGAACGTAAGGATCTATCACACCCGATTAACACGTGGTGCTTCAAAACGACGAACTGTAGCAACGGTGCACAGTTAGGGGAGAACACTTCTTGAAATTTTAATGAGGGATCATCTTATTTACTACCGTCGTTCTAAGAAAATAAGATGTATAAACATGATAAACATCATATGCAATCAAATAATAGTGACATGATATGGCCAATATCATATAGCTCCTTTGATCTCCATATTGGGGCTCCATGATCATCTTGTCACCGGTATGACACCATGATATCCATCATCATGATCTCCATCATCGTGTCTTCTTGAAGTTGTCTCGTCATCGACATGCAAGTCGTGATTCCCTTGACAAGAACATGATCAATCTCATACATCACATATATCATTCATCACATCCTTTTGGCCATATCACATCACATAGCATACCCTGCAAAAACAAGTTAGACGTCCTCTAATTGTTGTTTGCATGTTTTACGTGGCTGCTATGGGTTTCTAGCAAGAACGTTTCTTACCTACGCAAAGACCACAACGTGATATGCCAATTGCTATTTACCCTTCAAAAGGACCCTGTTCATCGAATCCGATCCGACTAAAGTGGGAGAGACAGACACCCGCCAGCCACCTTATGCAACTAGTGCATGTTTGTCGGTGGAACCGGTCTCATGTAAGAGTACGTGTAAGGTTGGTCCGGGCCGCTTCATCCCACGATGCCGCCGAATCAAGATAAGACTAGTAACGGCAAGCATATTGAACAAAATCAACGCCCACAACTACTTTGTGTTCTACTCGTGCATAGAATCTATGCAATAGACCTAGCTCATGATGCCACTGTTGGGGAACGTAGCAGAAATTCAAAATTTTCCTACGTGTCACCAAGATCTATCTATGGAGAGACTAGCAACGAGGGGAAGGAGAGTGCATCTACATACCCTTGTAGATCGCTAAGCGGAAGCGTTCAAGTGAACGGGGTTGATGGAGTCGTACTCGTCGTGATTCAAATCACCGATGATCCTAGTGCCGAACGGACGGCACCTCCGCGTTCAACACACGTACAGCCCGGTGACGTCTCCCATGCCTTGATCCAGCAAGGAGAGAGGGAGAGGTTGAGGAAGACTCCATCCAGCAGCAGCACAACGCCGTGGTGGTGGTGGAGGAGCGTGGCAATCCTGCAGGGCTTCGCCAAGCACCACGGGAGAGGAGAAGAACTTGGGAGAGAGGGAGGGGCTGCACCAAAGGCAAAGGTATGTCTTAGAGGCCCTCCTACCCCCACTATATATAGGGATCCCAAGGGGAGGTGCGCCAGCCCTAGGAGATCCAATCTCCTAGGGGGCGGCGGCCAGGGGAGGAGTCCTCCCCCCCAAGGCACCTAGGAGGTGCCTTCCCCTGCTGGGACTCTTCCTTTAGGGTTTCCCCAGGCGCATGGGCCTCTTGGGGCTGGTGACCTTGGCCCATGTAGGCCAAGGCGCACCCCCTACAGCCCATGTGGCCCCCGGGGCAGGTGGCCCCACCCGGTGGGCCCCCGGGACCCTTCCGGTGGTCCCGGTACAATACCGATGAACCCGAAACTTGTCCCGATGGCCGAAACAGGACTTCCTATATATAAATCTTTACCTCCGGACCATTCCAGAACTCCTCGTGACGTCCGGGATCTCATCCGGGACTCCGAACAACATTCGGTAACCACATACAAGCTTCCTTTATAACCCTAGCGTCATCGAACCTTAAGTGTGTAGACCCTACGGGTTCGGGAGACATGCAGACATGACCGAGACGTTCTCCGGTCAATAACCAACAGCGGGATCTGGATACCCATGTTGGCTCCCACATGTTCCACGATGATCTCATCGGATGAACCACGATGTCAAGGACTCAATCAATCCCGTATACAATTCCCTTTGTCTAGCGGTATTGTACTTGCCCGAGATTCGATCGTCGGTATCCCGATACCTTGTTCAATCTCGTTACCGGCAAGTCTCTTTACTCGTTCCGTAACACATCATCCCGTGATCAACTCCTAGGTCACATTGCGCATATGATGATGTCCTACCGAGTGGGCCCAGAGATACCTCTCCGTTTACACGGAGTGACAAATCCCAGTCTCGATTCGTGCCAACCCAACAGACACTTTCGGAGATACCTGTAATGTACCTTTATAGCCACCCAGTTACGTTGTGACGTTTGGCACACCCAAAGCACTCCTACGGTATCCGGGAGTTGCACAATCTCATGGTCTAAGGAAATGATACTTGACATTAGAAAAGCTTTAGCATACGAACTACACGATCTAGTGCTATGCTTAGGATTGGGTCTTGTCCATCACATCATTCTCCTAATGATGTGATCCCGTTATCAACGACATCCAATGTCCATGGTCAGGAAACCGTAACCATCTATTGATCAACGAGCTAGTCAACTAGAGGCTTACTAGGGACATGGTGTTGTCTATGTATCCACACATGTATCTGAGTTTCCTATCAATACAATTATAGCATGGATAATAAACGATTATCATGAACAAGGAAATATAATAATAATCAATTTATTATTGCCTCTAGGGCATATTTCCAACATTACCAGCGGCACTCCTCGTCCATCTCTCATGTTCGTTGGCGAGCATTCATCTTCCCCTTCGCCACCAGACTCACCCCTGTCGTTAGATTGAATCAGTTGTCGGGCATGGCCTTTGCAGAAATGAACGCTGAGATGACACATGCTTCAAAGCCGTCTCCTCGAGCCACATGGAGGATGCCCAAAAGTTTGCAGACCGCATGACGGCGGAAGTGGAAGCCGCCCAAGCAGCCTCCGCCTGCGAGGCCACCTCCAAACAGAGGAAGACTCTGAACTAGATGGTGAAGGAAGACTCTGAACTAGGTGGCGAGCAGGTGGCCCGGCCTTCGTTCGCCGAGTCTTCACTTGCTTCGGGGGGCTCATGGCTGGCTCGGTGGCTTTGGGCATCTTGGAGGCTCGGGCGGACCTTATAGAGGCATGTGGGCAGGTGGTTCCGTCTATGGTGGAGGTGGCTGCGACGGTGGTCTCGGTTGGAGGTGACGGGCAGCAGGCCCGGCGCTCCGAGTTGCCGTCGCCGTCAGCGCCGAGGGCGAACTCGGCGTTACTTCCCTTGAGGCCAGATGCTTGCGGAGGGGTAGGCGTGCAGGAGGCCGCCGTATCCCCTCTTGCCAGGTCGTGTTCGGCCTCAGAGGGCGGGTCGGGAGGTGTGGCCGTTTTATCGCCAAACTCCCCGGATCACCCTAGGCTGGTCTCGCCGGTCTCAGCTTTCGGTGGGACTTCCGTGGACAGGCCGCGGGAGTTGTCGTCGTCTTGTGGTGCTGCGTCGGTGTTCCCGGCCCAGGTCACCGCTATTGGGGGACGGGCAGGAGGCCTTTCCCCTACCAGAGCTTCGCGTGAGGAGGTTATCGCCTTTGGTGGGATCTCGGATCCTGTCTCTAAGGGGAGGCGGATCAGCGGGAGGCTGCAGGAGCAGCCGGACGTTGATGACATGCAGCTGAGGTATGCTATGAGGGCGGCCAAGCTGCGTGACGTCGAGATCTCCACTGGTATGTATGTTAATAAATCTAATTTAATTATGCATTTTACCAATGATGAGATTGTTCACAATGCAAACCAACTAGGAGTATCACTTGGTAATAATGATATAGAGATCTCTAGGTCTGTTAATGACATTCTTGATTTGGAAGCTGAACGAGCGTTAGAATTGATTCGTCGCATAGCTGCCGTTAAGCCTATGAATGAGTCGGAGATAGATGCGCTTGGGGTTAGGGCTCTTGATGGTTTGTGTGCCGATCTTGACCCTGCGCTACCGGAGACAGAGGAGGAGGACGGGTATGCCTATCCTGAGACCTCTATCTATGTAGATGAGTCTTTGGTGATTGCGGCAGAGCCCGAGTGTGGTGACCGATCTGATGATCGCATTAAGCCTAAACAGACTTGGAAAACGGAAGGTTTATCTAGCGTCGGCTGTGTGTAGAAGTGCTAGGATCCGTACCTCTAAAAAATTTCATGATGAAATATGAGAGTCATTTTCTGGAATAGCAGAGGTCTTAAAGACTTGGCTAAAAGAAGGTTTCTAGCGGATGCTTCTCTTGAACATCATTTGGATTTTATTGCTTTGTCTGAGACTGGAAGAGGCAGCTTCACTCCACAATTTCTTAGCACTTTATCTGGGGGGGGTAGATTTCGACTGGCATTGCCTCCCCCCTCGAGGAAGATCCGGTGGGGTTTTACTTGGGGTTAAGTGTGAAACCTTGGAAGTTCGGAGTGTAGTTTTGGGAGAGTTTGCGGTAAAGTTTCGGGTCAGAACTAAGGCCGATGGATTTGATTGGGCTTTGGTCGCGGTTTACGGAGCCGCGCAACCAGAACTCAAGCCAGATTTCTTGGCTGATCTCGTCCGTGTCTGCGGTAATGAGCAGCTCCCTGTCTTAGTGGGGGGTGATTTCAACATTATTCGAAGAAGGGAGGAAAAGAATAATGAGAATTTTGACGACAGATGGTCGTTTATGTTCAATACTATCATTGAAAGCTTGGATCTCTTGGGCTAACTCGTTACCGGTACCGACTTTTGAGAAGCTTGACCGTGTTTTAGCTAGTGTCGAATGGGAGCAGAAGTTTCCCCTGGTAACAGTGCAGGCGTTGACACGAGGTATCTCAGATCACACGCCGCTACTTGTTGACCCGGGGGCTCAATCTCATGTGGGTAACAAGAATATTTTCTCGTTTGAACTTGCATGGTTTAAAAGAGAAGGTTTCGTCAAGTTGTTAGCTAGAGAGTGGGCTAAAGACTCAGGAGGAAGGTCACCCATTGAGCGTTGGCAATGCAAGATTCGTCATCTTCGAAGGTTCCTTCGTGGATGGGCTAAGCATACGCATGGGATATATAAGGCGGAGAAGGAGCGACTCCTTCTACTTATTCAGACCCTTGAAGTAAAAGTTGAAACTTCCATCTTAGACACCAGTGAGCTGGAAACTAAGATGGAGGCTGAGTTGCGGCTGAAAGAGCTTCTCCGCGAGGAGGAATTGAAGTGGGCGTTGCGAGCTAAGGTTCGCAAAATTGTCCAAGGCGAGGATAACACTCAATTCTTTCATATGATTGCTAATGGGAAGCATCGTAAGAAGAGAGTTTTCCAATTAGAACAAGACGAAGGAATGATAGTTGGTCAAGAAAACCTGAAATTTTACATTACAACTATTATAAGCAGTTGTTTGGACCTCCGGAATATAATTTCGTGTCTTTAGATGAGTCAAGGGTTGAGGATGTTCCTCAACTTGAAACTGGCGAGATTTTGACTGCTCCCTTCACGGAGAAAGAGGTGTTTGAGGCCATCGCACAAATGAAAAATAATAAGGCTCCAGGACCGGATGGGTTTCCGGCGGAGTTTTATAAAAAGTGTTGGCACTTCATTAAGGGAGACCTGTTGCCGATGTTTCATGAGTTTTTTAATGGACAGCTTCATTTGTTTAAGCTGAATTTTGGAACGATAACTCTTCTTCCTAAGAAGACAGAGGCCGTTCGCATTGAGCAGTTCATGCCTATATGTCTGCGTAATGTTAGTTTCAAAATCTTCACCAAGGTTGGGACAAACAGACTTACGCAGATTGCGCGTTCAGTTGTGCAACCGTCCCAGACTGCTTTTATGCCAGATAGAAATATCCTTGAAGGGGTTGTTGTCTTGCATGAAACGCTCCATGAGATTCACTCAAAAAAACTAGATGGCGTTGTTTTAAAGTGGATTTTGGAAAAGCATATGATAAAGTTAAATGGCCTTTCCTTCAACAGACTTTGCGTATGAAAGGATTTGACACAGCCTGGAGAAAACAAATTGAATCCTTTACGCAAAAAGGGAGTGTAGGGATTAAAGTGAATGACGATATAGGTCACTATTTCCAGACACACAAAGGGTTAAGGCAAGGAGATCCCATGTCACCGATCCTATTCAACATAGTGGTTGATATGCTGACTATGTTAATAGGACGGGCTAAGGATGTGGGGCAGGTACGTCGCCTTGTTCCACATCTAGTTGATGGCGGTATCTCCATCCTTCAGTATACTGATGATACTATCATCTTTATGGAGCACGACTTGGCGAAAACGAGAAACATGAAGCTTGTGTTATGCTTATTTGAACAATTGTTCGGGCTCAAAATTAACTTCCACAAGAGCGAATTGTTCTATTTTGGGAGAGCTAATGATGACCAGGAGGCATATAAACAATTGTTCGGATGTGAATTGGGCACGTTATCGTTCACGTATTTAGGTATACCCATTCATCATCGTAAGCTGACTAACAAAGAGTGGAAATGCATCGAGGATCGTTTTGAGAAGAAACTGAGCTGTTGAAAAGGGAAGCTTATGTCATATGGATGGCGATTAATTTTGATTAATTCGGTCCTCACCAGAATGCCTATGTTTCTCCTATCCTTTTTTGAGGTCCTGATGGGTGTCAGGAAGAGGCTAGACTTCTATCGATCTCGTTTCTTTTGGCAGAGTGATGAGCTTAAACGAAAGTATCGGCTTGCTAAATGGGATATAATCTATAGGCCGAAGGACCAAGGGGGTCTAGGTATTGAAAATCTGGAAGTCAAAAACAGATGTCTCCTTAGCAAGTGGCTGTTTAAACTTTCGTCCAAGACGTAGGATACTTGGGCTCAGATTTTGTGAAATAAGTATCTTCAATCTAAAACCTTGGCCCAGGTGATAGTGAGGCCGACTGACTCACCATTTTGGAAAGGCTTGATGAGAGTCAAGCCACTCTTTTTCAACAGGACAAGGTTCTTAGTCGGCAATGGAGCAAATACGAGGTTCTGAGAGGATTCGTGGCTTGGGGAGGCTCCCCTTGCACTTCAATATCCTACTCTGTACAACGTTGTTCAACGTAGAGAAGCTTACGTTGCAACAGTTCTACAATCCACTCCCCTCAATATTAATTTTCGGAGGACGCTAGTTGGAAATCGTTGGGAGGCCTGGCTTCATCTTGTAAGACGTTTGATGGATGTCCAGCTGTCTCAGCAGTCAGATCAGTTGTATTGGAAACTAACTAAGAACGGTGTGTTCTCGGTCAAATCCATGTATTTGGACGTCATAAATTCTAGCGTCATTCCTTCCTCGAAGCACGTTTGGAAAGTAAAGGTATCTTTGCGAATCAAAGTGTTTATGTGGTTCGTGCATAAACAAGTTATTTTGACTAAGGATAATCTGACAAAACGCAATTGGGTGGTTCTGCTAGATGTAGTTTTTGTGACCATACCGTAACTATCAAACACCTCTTTCTTGATTGTCCGCTGGCTAAGATTCTATGGCAGTCGGTTCATATTGCTTTTAATATTAATCCGCCTACTTCCATCAACATGTTATTTGGAACGTGGCTTGATGGGGTTGCCTCCGATACAGCGAAGCACATTCGTGTTGGCGTTTGTGCTTTATTATGGGCAGTCTGGAACTGCAGAAATGATTTGGTTTTTAACAGATCAACGAACATTCACTTTTTGCAGGTTATCTTCAGGGCCACAGCGTTGATCCGTATGTGGTCGCTACTCACTCCGACGGAGGCCAGGGAGCGTTTGGTTACTGTGTCTACCCGATAGGTGATGGTAACTCGGGATATTTTCAACCGGTTTGGATGACGGTCATGTAATAGGATAGGCATGTAATGCTCCTATTTTTATTTGCCAGCCGGTTGTGACTTTCTGTTTAGCTCTTATGAGCATTTGTTTTATTTTTTACTTCGAGACTTGGAGACTTGGTGCTGGATATCTTTTTAATAATATGAGCCGTATGCATCTTTCTGATGCAGAGGCTAGGGTAAAACCCCTTTTCGAAAAGAAAAAAAATATGTTTCCGTCCAAATCATTCTAGAGATTACTGTTATGTTGTTGAAATCGTACTACATATTGCATTTGAGCTCATACTAGAAATCAATGTTGAAATCAAGTTTGAAGCCTCTGTTATAGTTATTTTAAGTACTATTACGATGATTCAAAGTTTACGCTTTGCTTCGGCAGCCTTCAAAACATCATGAGTATGCATTATGGAGGCTGTGACTCTTATAGCGTTGTTCTTTATACGGGTGTGTTGGTCAGCTCGTGTGAACTGTAAAAGTTTTAGCACTAGCTACTCTCGTGGTTGGGTGATGAAGGTGTTGCTTCTTGCGTGGTGCGTGGCCGACCAAAGATCCCAATAAACGTCGAATCTGATGCAATCCTCAGGTCCTGACAATTATCTCTGATATTTAGACTAAAGAAAGAAAAAACGCGGAAATCCAATTTGGTTCTCGGGTGCATGTGCTCCTACGCTCAAAAGCAATTTTTGACATGTCAAAAAAAAAATCCAACAGAAATTCTATGTGTTCATAGTCAGATCCAAATGCTAACTACAAATATTTAGGCAAAAAGGTTAAACATTTGGCCTGCACAAAAAATAACAAATTGAACATCAAATGTTACCCCATCATAATTTTTTTTTTCACCGCTGAAATATTGCTACTCCGTTTCGCATGAAAATTCTCAAGGGTACTTGCGACACTAACACGAACATCCACAGAAAATCAGAATATTTTGAAAATATTTACTCTTTTTTAGTTACTGTTCACATGGGAGCAAATGCACCCGGGAACCAAAACGCCTCCCACAAAACACCAAAAGAAAGAAACATAAACGCCTTGGCGCATGAAACAGACAGAATTGTAATTTAGGACAATAGCTGAATTTAGAACACATCTGTATCAAGAGATTCAGAACTGAGACAAGAATTCCGTAGTTGAGAAGATTAGTGTGAGATGAACAGAGTGGATACGGTTAATACTGTTCACCGTTGGTGGGCTAGTCCCGGTACTTTCATCTTTCGGTTGCTGGATACTACTCCCTCAATTTGAAAAAGTTTGTCCCAAGTTTGATGCTAGATATATTCATTTGAATGACACATTTTTTCGGACGGAGAGAGTAACTTTGTATCCTGGATATCTCCACATACCCCTGTAATAACTCTTTCTTAATTTTAATGAAATGCTGCATCATGCAGTCTTTTCATTAAAAAAAGGAGAATAAGATACGGTTAGTTGCTGCTTCTTTCGGCAAACTCGACTTGGTCGCCGATGCCGAATCCTGCAAGCGCGCACCATAGTTACTCTCTCCGTCTTTACGAGCTAGGCCATCGAACCATAGTTACTGTGGAAGTGAACTGATGTTACCGCTCATTAAAAAAAATGCAAAACGGAGACCGGGCTCCATGAAGGCTTTTATTTAAAAACTTCAAAATTCAAACTTTTCAGTTTCAAAAAATTCTAAAAATAAATACACATATACCTAGATACATAATGTATATGTGTGCAAATTTTTAGGTCGAAATACAATAAAATATGAGCTACACAAAAAAGACAAATCGGGGGCTTTTTAGCATATATATTGTTCTTCTTTAAAGTCCATGATTTTGTTTTTGGTGTGCAGCTCGCAATTTAAGGTATTTCATTCTGAAATTTTTCACACATACACTTTACATCCTTGCATACATGTATAATTTTTTCAGAATTTTTTAAAACTCAAATTTATGAATTTTGAATTTTTCAATATAAAGGGCCTCATGAAGCTCGTTCTCCAAAATGCCCTACTCCTCATTTTTCAGTTATTAGTACAGTACTACCACTCAGCTTCTTCCTTCCGTCCTGTCATGCAAAAAACAAATACATACAATACGTTGAGACTTGGGAGTTTTTTTTTATATTAATACGTGTCTCATTCATATCATAAAGAACAAAGTAACGCTCGAGAGACACACCGTCATCGCCGTCATAGCCGTCTCTTGAGGGCAACCAAGCTCAAGTTTCAAGATATTACACTCCATATGGTTCCAACATCTAAGATCAGTGTCACACACACACACACACACACACACACACGCACACGCACACACACGCGCGCGCGCACACACACACACACACACTTGAATGACCAGAACACTGTCAAGATAAGATCTCTGCATTACTGTGGTCATTTTTGCCGCCCGTTGGACCGCTCAACGACGGCTCCTTCCAACCGAACCGGTTTTTCCTATGGGCTCCGTTGGAATACGGCCCAATCAACGCCTACGGTTCCCTTCCCGCAAGAAGGAAAACGCCGACGTGGTACCCAGGCCGAGTCGCGTTTAGTACCACACGGCTTGCGTGCACAACTGGGAAGACATTTATAAGGTGCGCTCGGAGACATAAGGGCATCCCGCGGCAGGCGGGATAAGCAATCTACAAATCCTCTTATATATGATTGATGATGATGATTGATGATTTAACTAGTGTAGTTAGTACTTTACTTTCCGTACTTGCATGCATGCATTAGCAGCACACCGACACGGTGTGTTCAGCTTTTTTTTTCTTTGTTTGTGCAGGACCACTTCATTTTGTTTGAGTCATAAGCATTAACAGTCCAGGACCTGGGCTTTGACACAGGTTGCTGTCCTGGTTGATGAATGGATTTTTGCGACGATTACATTTGTGGTTACAGAGACCATAATGCACGCTGGAATGACAATGTGGACCTTAAAGATGCGGGAATAGTAGGCGAACTAAGTTTGGCCATCTTCGTCATTTGGTTGGACTTAGAGCAACTCTATCACAGCCGCCATATTGCCCCAATCACCATGATCACTAACTTCATGATTAGGGCTCGAAAAAACTGTATATCAGAGTCACCATACCGGTCTTGGCCTGTACATTTTTTGTAGCGTGCTCCAAACACAATTGCCTGTGTGGGAGAAAAGTTTTTGTCTATTTCCTTCCTCCTGTGTCCCGTCATGTCAATGGTGTAGCCGTCCGTACGTTTGCCTTTGCCGCCTCCACTTCTTTCAATGGTGCTACCATTTTTCACTCGCGCCTACCAATTCTATCCCGGTTTCTCGCTAGAGCGCACTTGTTCAAGGGTATAGAAACCGGGGCACCCCACTTACTAGCGGCACTCCTCATCCATCTTTCACATTCATCGACGAGCACTCATCTTCCCCTTTACCGCCTGTAACACCCCGAGTATCATGCTACAGTAACCCCCTTGGATTTAATCTAATCTTTTTGCTAAACAATGCATGATCATCTTTGAGCCTATCTCCTTTCAAATTCCCCCTTGAATTCAAATTCAATTGCTAAGAAAAATTCAAATTTTCACAAACATGAGATCTAAAATGTCCATCATGGGGAAAATAATCATTTGTTACTATTGGTGGTGAACCAACTTTGTTATTTTTTGCAAAGTGGTTTGAGTGTCCTAATCTAAAGAAAATAGAAAAGATTAAAGAGAAGCAAAGCAAAAGAAAAAGGGCCACAACCCCCCTGCCCACCTGGGCCTCAGCCTACAGGCCCACCCAGCTGGTCTGCCCGGCGCTACCCCGCCGACGGCGCCTCGCCTCCTCGTCCTCCTCCCCGAACCCCCCTCCCACGACTGGTTCTGGGTCGAGGAGGAGCTTGATCCCGTCCCACCCGTCGCTCGCCGTCGTCCGCCTCCTCCTCGCGCCCGCTGCCATACCCCTGCATCGGACGGTGAGGCCGCGGTCTCCCCCTTCGCTCCCATGCTCGCGGTTCCTCGCGCTTCGACCGCGCCCTGGCCGCTCTGCTCCGCGCCGCCCGCCGCATCCCCGCGACGCGGTCACTGTGCCCCTCCCCGCGCCCGCGCACGCTAACCACACCCGAGCGCGTCCGCCATGGCCTGCTGCGCTGCTGTCGTTCGCTGCTGCTACTGCGCCCCGCTACCACCGCCGCACATGCCTGCACCGGCCGCGCTCGCCGCGCCTACGCGCTCCGCCTGCCGTGCTCGCTGGCTGTTCGTCGTGCCCCGCGCCAGCACCCCGCACGTGGCCACCCGTGGCCACGCCCCCTCGGCAGTCGCCCGCCTCCGACGCGCCCCCCAGGCGCCTTGCACCGCCCCTGGCCGCGCCTCCCCTCCGGCCGCAGCCGCGCATCGCCGACGCGCCCGTTCGGGCGACGCTGCGCCCGTCAGGCTCAAGGGTGCATATGTTTGCAACCGCAAAGGCGTAGTGCCCCACTTGCCTGTTCTGGAAGAGAAGACGTGGAGCTTGTAGTCTGACGGGGACACTAGTGTCTTGCAGAGATCTACGACGACAAATCCCCCATCATAGTCGTCGAATGGCAGGACGCACAGGCTTAACGAGTTTGTGGTGCCCGGAGGAGTACGCGGGATCAGTGTGAGCGACGGCTTGCCGTGGTCGGCCTTGTAGACGAAGTACTCCTCGAGCCGAGATCCAGAACGGGTTCTCCCGGAAATAAAGCGGAGGAGCACCAAGTACTTGGAAGAGAAGACGACCAGGGGCTCGGGCGTTAAGTCGTCGCGCTGGAACTCGGGGCCATGGACGCAGAAGTGGGAGATGGCCGGCGGGTAGGCCAGGCAGAAGGTGACCTTGAATGCCTTCCCGGTGCTGGTCACAGCTTCGGCGGTCGTGGCGTTCTCACGGACGGCGAAGTAGGCCTTCGTGTCGAGGAGAACCCAGGGGGCGTAGCAGGCGCTGGCGCGAGTGACGACGGCGGTCTGGAAGGGGGAGGCGACGAAGTATCTCTCCATGGTTGCTAATCGGCAGGCTGGAAGGAGGATAACCCTGATCTTTCGGTTTTGTTCCGCTGCAAGGCGGCCGGGGATTTTAAACCTGCCCCGCAGGGATCGGACCCCAATCCTGCGCCAGAGTCCCCGTGCGTGGGTTTGACACTTTGACCTCGCTCGGATACGATCCGTGATCTACGCTAGGTAATCGTGTGCCAATAATTAGGATAGGCCGATTAGTAGTACGTGTTCTAGCAGTGCAAGGTTAGATCAGGAGATATATTACTGTTCTAGGCAGGTGTGCTTTACAAGGTTGGCTTGCATGCCATGCGTGGTGTTTGAGTTAAACTAGGAAAGCAAACATGTTGTGTCCATATAGGCTAGGCAGCTTGGGTAGGCTTTTTTTATGGTAATATGTGCCTCATTTTTATACGCCGTGCCAGGTCTCGTGAATCCCCCTAATTTCTGGGGATTTAAACGGCATCAAACCGCACGCTGGCAGCCTCTCTGTGGCCCCCAGTGCCGGGCCCTCCCTCCTGGTTGGGCGCGCACGGCCTGGGCATGGACCGAGGGCCACATGCAGGCATCGGCGGTGCCATGTGTATTCATGTGAATACCCAAGATTTGACCTAAAAATAATAATATATGTCTTATTTAGCAGCCCGCAAGCCACAAGCCCACAGCGGCACAGCCCATCGGGCGGAAGCTACCGCCCGTGCGCAGTCGTTCCCCAGCCCCCGACACGTTCAACCCGACTCGGCCGTTCCCCAAGCCCTCACTCGTCCGTTCCCCAAGCACCCAACCTAACCTAGCGCCTGCTGCTGCGGCGGCGGCGGCGGCGAGTAGCGGCCAGCGGCGGCGGCCAGTACCAACCGCAGGCAGCAGCGCGGCAAGCGGAGCCGCTGAACGGGCGACTTGCGGACCAGGTTATATTCTCCTCTTTTCCTAGTCAGTGTTGCTCCTAGTTCTAGTGTTTCAGAATTCAGATTCAGTCAGCTCATGAGTAGGTTTTGCTTTTCTTTTTTCCTCGAATCGAATAGTTTCTGCTCTTGAACTGAACTAATGAGTCGAGGATGGGAGCAGCTGGATGGGAGATGTTTTCTAGTGCATACATGTTCCCAGTTACTGTTTCGTTGCTACACAACTATTCTGAATCATATTTCACATGGCGTATCATTAACACAGTCAGCGTGACTGCCGGTTTAAAATGCAAATAACTTTACTAAGCTACTAAGCTGGCTCTGGGATAAATTTTGTCTAAAGTGGCTTTGTTATATTTCCATAGCATGAATTTAATGTTTTTATAGCCTACAACTATTCTTTAGCAGCTATCATTTAACACTCGAGTTACAGAAAAAACAAATATACAGGTAAATCGAGCAGTTATTCCTATACGGAAAATAAGACTGACAACAGAAATAAACAATACATAGTTCTTACTTGCATATTTGTAGTTTGGTGGAACAACCAGGTTGCTATTTGCTAGTACATGTATGCACTAGAACGACCCGGTTGCTATTCGCTAGTACATGTATGCACCTGAACCAATTTGCTAGAACGACCAACTTAGTAGATTACTAGATTGCTGATCTATTTTTTCTGATCTTGTATCACAGATGAAGAAGAAGGGTGTTAGCATTGTTGCATTGTGGGAAAGAGCTTCCAAGGCAAATAAAAGAACTTCGACATCTACACCAAATCCTCCTGATGTTGAAGTTGAGAGCAGTATCGTTCCTCCTACTATTGAGAGCAATCTGCAACTGGCACTTGTGCAAGCACATGAACCTGATGATGGACACACAGAACCTGAGAGTGCAGCTGGCTCCCCAACCCCAATTGTAGAAGATGATGAAGCAAATGATGAAGTTCAGTTTGAAGTAGATTTGGAAGCACTTGAGTCTGATCCTGGGAAACGGATCCCCATCTCTAGGTACAATGTCAATGACCAGGATAAAGTTAGAAGGAGATACATCGAGTTGGGGGCATGTCAACCAAAGAAACATAATTTTGAGTATAGAGATATAAGTGGATTACAGCGTCGCTTTTCTCCTTCTTGGTTTAAGGATTACAAGTGGCTTGAGTATAGTGTGGACAAACAAGCCGCTTTCTGCTTCGTTTGCTATTTGTTCAAGGATAAAACAAGATGTCCCGGTGGAGATGCTTTTGTGAAGAAGGGATTTAATAACTGGAACATGAAGTCGAGATTGAAGAAACATGAAGGTGAGGTTTGTAGTGCTCATGCTGAAGCTCAAGAGAAGTATGATAGGTTCAGTACACCACAAACATCAATTCGGGAGTCTATTGCTTCAAACACCTCACAATACAAGGCTTTGTATAAACAGCGTTTGACATGGACACTCAAGTGTGTGAGATTTCTGTTGTGCCAAGGCTTGGCATTTAGAGGACATGATGAAAGTGAAGACTCACTAAATAAAGGGAATTTCCTTGAGCTTCTAAATTGGCTAGCATGAAATTTTGAAGAGGTTGACAGGGTTGTTCTCAAGAATGCTCCACAGAACTGCAGGATGACTCACCATGATATACAGCAAGAGGTGATAAAATGTTGTGCACAAGAGACTACTAAACTAGTCATTGAGGAACTTGATGGTGATCATTTTGCAATACTTGCAGATGAATCTAGTGATGTTTATCAGAATGAACAGTTGGCTGTTTGCTTGCGTTATGTTGATAAGAAAGGAAGGGCGGTTGTAAGATTTCTTGGTCTTGCTCATGTTGAAGATACTACCTCTTTGACACTAAAAGCTGCAATTCATAAAATGCTTATGGACTACAATTTGACCTTTGCAATGGTTCATGGGCAAGGATATGATGGAGCTAGTAACATGAGAGGTAATGCTAATGGCCTGAAAAAACTGATTATGGATGAGTCCCCTTCTGCCTACTATCTTCATTGTTTTGCCCATCAACTACAGTTAACTCTTGTTGCTGTTGCTAAGGAGAGTGGTGATTGTACTTGGTTCTTTCAGCAGCTTGCACACTTGTTAAATGCTCTTGGCATGTCTTGTAAAAAGATGAGAATGCTTCGAATAGCTCAGGCTGAAGAACTCATTGATGCATTGGAATTGGAAGAAGTAGAAACAGGGAGTGGGCTGAATCAGGAAATGGGTTTGGGAAGGCCATGTGATACACGTTGGACCTCTCACTTCAAAACTGTGAACCGTGTCATCTCTATGTATGGTACACTACGACGAGTCCTTCGCAAGATTGGAGATGAGTACCATGGTGTGGAGGCACAAGCAGCTCTATCCATAGAGAAAATATTTCGATCATTTGAGTTTGTTTTCATGGCACACTTGATGCAAGAAATATTTGGATACACAGATGAGTTGTGTAGAGCTTTGCAAAATCAAGACAAAGATATTGTTCATGCTATTGAGCTTGTTGGTGACACAAAGTATTACTTGGAGGCTTTGAGGACCGATGCTGGATGGGATGATTTTCTCACAAAGGTCACATCTTTTTGTACAAAGCATAAGATCAAAGTTGTTGATATGGAGGGTCCTTACTTTCCCGTTGGTCGGCCTAGAAGAGGTTTATGTAATGGTGTGAACAATTACCACCGCTTCAAGGTTGATATGTTTGTGGGTGTCATTGATAGGCAAATCAGTCAGCTGAATGGCAGATTCGATGAGGTAAACACGGAACTACTTTCTTGCATGGCAGCTTTCTGTCCACTTCATCTATTTGCTGCTTATGACCAAGAGAAGTTGGTTAGGCTTGCTACAAAGTTTTATGCTTCTGATTTTACAAGTGATGAACTGGCAAGACTTCCATGGCAACTAAACATGTATGTTACTAATGTGCGTAGAGATGAAAGGTTTCAAAATCTGAAAAATCTGTGTCAGCTTTCAGTTATACTTGTTGAGACAAACAAGAATGAATAATATCATATTGTTTACAAGCTTCTTAAGTTGGTATTGATTTTGCCAGTAGCTACTGCTAGTGTTGAAAGGGTATTCTCTTCAATGAGCTATGTGAAGAATAAGTTAAGGAACAAAATGGGTGATGAATATTTGAACAATTGCTTGGTTACATTTGTTGAGAGAGAATTTTTCGATCAAGTGAAGGATGAAGATGTCATCAATCTCTTCCAAAAAGGCGACCGCAAAGTTATATTGTAAGAAGGATATCATCACTTTATCAATCAAAAGGTACTTATGTATTCATGTTGTTATGGTCTGATACATTGAAATATTGCTATTGCAGTTATGCTAGTGTTGTTTTGTTCATATATTGCTAGTGTTGTGTTGTTTGGTTCATATACTACATTTAGAGCCAAAAAAAATTTGGATGAATACCCAGCCTTCATTTCCTGGCGCCGCCACTGCATGCAGGGACATCCAGCTCTATATGTCCATGGTTTTACGTGGCGACGACACGGATTGAAATTTCTGGCATTAAACCCTAAAATGCACTATAGAAGCACTAAATTTATATCATCAATTTCGTGCGGCCAAGGAGACACAAAAGATCAAGCTTGGGATGACAGCCCAAGGCATTCCAAAATAATATTTCAAGAAGTCTCAAGCATCTAAGCTTGGGGATGCCCCGGTAGGCATCCCATCTTTCTTCTTCAATAATTATCGATTAGTATCGGTTGAGCCTAAGTTTTTGCTTCTTCACATGAGTTGTGCTATTGTTGGAATGTCATTTTATTTTGTTTTGCTTGTTGTTTTAATAAAATACTTAGATCTGAAAGTTTTTAAATAAAATAGAATCCTCAAATAATTGCCAGGGAGGCTATGTAAGCGGCATTCACATCCCGTCAACGAAGCTCTTTTCTATGTCATTTACTCTTATGCTTCACTTATATCCTATGAGTAAATTGTTGAATAAATTGAATGTCATGAAGTTGAAATCATATCATGCCTAGTGGTAGCTTCACATTGGGTTTAGAAAGTGAAATCTTTTGAGGCTTGACAATCACAATATTGGTCATACAAGCAATTCACGAATAATTAGTATAAGGAAGAGAACTTTCACATATAAATACACTATCTTAGAAATTTTTTGTGATTGTGAGCCCCCATCAAAATATTATATGCCAAAATTATTGACGTTGGACAAGGAAGACAACATAATGATTTATGTTTGTTCATATTCACATAGAAGTTATATTGTTATAGATCCTTCAACATGTGGTGCTTGCCCTCATCTTTGCTAGCCAAAAATTCCGCACCAAGTAGAGATACTACTTATGCATCCAAAAACCCTTAAACCCAAATCTTATTTTCAAGAGTCCACTATACCTACCTATATGCAGTAATCTTTTGCCGTTCTAAGCAAATTTGTATGTGTCATCTCTAATTTTCAAAATAAATTTCTCTTTTGTGTGCTCGTACCGCTCGCGAGGCAGTGAGGGGTGGCCAATATTTTCCATGCTAGATGTGTTATTCTCACGATGAGTGTTTATTCACTTGTCATTACACGAGAGTAAGGCAAAGGTATTAGGGATGCCCAGTCCCGAAATGAAAAATGAATTTACTTTATGTTGTCAAATAATAAATTCCTTGGAAAGTGTTGGTATGGAGGGCACCCGTGGATACGGTTAGCCATGGAAAGTGAAAGTATGGTGAAAAAGGAATAAACTTTATTTTCTGTTTGGGAACCGCCTATGTTATATCTAGCATGGAAAGTGTTGGGAGCTCTAAGTCATTTTCGTTAGTGGGAAAAGTATGCCTCTCAAAATGTTTTTATCTCTCAATTTTTGCTTTGAGCTCTGGCACCTCTACAAATCCCTACTTCCCTCTGTGAAGGGCCTATCTTTTACTTTCAGTATCTACTTTTATGCAAGAGTCAAAGTTTTTCTCTCTATTCCTTTTTATTTTTCTCTTTTGGCAAGTATCATGTGGTGAGGAAAGATCTAGGCACATATGTCAAGTTGAATATGGGTAGCATGAGTTATTATTGTTGACATCACCCTTGAGGTGAACACGTTGGGAGGCAAAACAATAAGCCTCTATCTTTCTATGTGTCTGTTGAAATGTTTTGCTCATGTGTACTGGGTGAGTGTTAGCAATCATAATAGACTATATGATGGTTGAGTATGTGGAGCTCTTACTTAAACTCCGTTGAATAAGTTGAATTGCAATTGCTTGGTGACTAAGAACAAAGGTTGTTGAATTTCAAGAGAATTCATTGTTTGGACCTCAACATGTGAATTGGTTGCCACTATAACATGAGAAGTTTTATAAGAAAGAATTGTTGTTATGATGCTAGGAAAAGTGATTGAAATTATTATTGATCAAATTTGTGCACTTTGCTAGCATTCACACTTCATAAATTATTTCTTTTATCATTTATCTACTTGAGGATAGTAGGAATTAAGCTTGGGGATGCTGATACGTCTCCAACGTATCTATAATTCATGAAGTATTCATGCCAATATATTATCATTCTTGGATGTTTTACAATCATTTCATAGCAACTTTATATCATTTTTGGGACTAACCTATTGACCCAGTGCCTAGTGCCAGTTACTGTTTTTTGCTTGTTTTTTACATCGCAGAAAATCAATATCAAACGGAGTCCAAACACCGTGAAACTTTTTGTGGACTTTTTATGGACCGGAAGGAACCCAATGGGCCAGAGCTGCACCTGGGGGGGGCTAGGGGGCACAACCCACCAGGGCGCGCCAGGGCCCCCTGTTGCGCCCAGCTGGGTTGTGCCCACCTCGGTGGCCTCCCGCGCCCCCTATTTGCTCTATAAATTCCCAAATATTCCGAAACCCCATGGGGTTAACCTAGATTAGAAGTTCCGCCGCCGCAGGGCTCCATAGGCACCGAAAACCAATCTAGACTCGTCCCGGCACCCTACCGGAGGGAGGAATCATCTTCGATGGCCATCATCATCATCTTGGCGGCCACCACGATGAGGAGGGAGTAGTCCACCCTCGGGGCCGAGGGTTTGTACCAGTAGCTATGTGTTTAATCTATCTATCTCTCTCTCTCTCTCTCGTGTTCTTGAGATTTCACGATCTTGATGTATCGCGGGCTTTGTTAATATAGTCGAATCATATGGTGTTTTCCCCTCTCTATCTTGTTGAGATGAATTGAGTTTTTCCCTTTGAGATCTTGTTGTCATCGGATTGAATACTTTCATCGATTTGAGAACACTTGATATATGTATTGCAATTGAATACTCGTGGTGACAATAGGGTATCGTATTGATTCACTTGATATATGTTTTGGCACTCAACTTGCGGATTCCTGCGGTGACTTTGGGGTAATCTATGCATTGGGGTTGATGCACGTTTTTGTCTTTGTTTCTCCGGTAGAAATCTTGGGGCACTCTTTGTAGTTCTTTGTGTGGATTGAGTATTATGAATATGAATACGCTTTGGTGTTATTCTAGTATGAACTCTAGGATAGATTGAACGGAAACAATAGCTTTGTGTTATTTTAGTACGAACTCTTGAATAGATCGATTGGAAAGAATAGCTTTGAGGTGGCTTCGTACCCTACAAACAATTCCTATCTTTTGTTCTTCGCTAATAGGAACTCGGGAGTGATTCTTTGTTACACTTTGAGGGATAATCATATGACCCAACTATGTTAGCATTGTTGAGAGATTGCACTAGCAAAAGTACGGACCCTAGGCCTCATTTTTAAACATTGCAATATCGTTTTTGTGCCTGTTTACTATTTGATACCTTGCTGTTTTTATTTATTCAGATTATAAAAATATATTTCTACCATCCATATTACACTTTTATCACCATCTCTTCACCGAACTAGTGCACCTATACAATTTGCCATTGTATTGGGTGTGTTGAGGATACAAGAAATTTCTTGTATTTGGTTGCAGGGTCGTTTGAGAGAGACCATCTTCATCCTACACCTCTCACGGATTGATAAACCTTAGGTCATCCACTTGAGAGAAAATTGCTACGGTCCTACAAAACTCTGCGCTTGGAGGCCCAACACATGTCTACAAGAATAACGTTGCATAGTATACATCAGTGGCCCAGGCGTGTTTTCCCTTTGCGCCGGAGCCCCGAGCACCCCCCAGTGCGTTGGTTCGGCCTGCGATCGCCGGGCCAAATAACGGGTCGAGCCGGCGGATTTCGACATCTTGGGGGCGCGAGTGGGGGTTTTTTTCGGCGCTGGCACGTAAAAAGGCGCCTGGGGGGCCTGTTGGGGGCGCGGTTCGAGATGCTCTAACTGCAGTTCAAATTCGAGGTAGTAATCACATCTCCACCCTCTTGTGCATGCTCTATGTAATCTAGTATGGAATTTTTTTACCCTAGTATTCTAATTGTTTTTCCTATGGATTTTGATTGATCTAGGCTATGGAACAATAATTTCATGCGGGCTCGTCAGGTCATCCATTAGACGTAAAATGTATCAACTGTAGCTGCAAAGTAGTCTCCCAAGGTCTTCCATTCAGAGAGAAATTAATTTAGATAAATTGCCTTATGATTCAACTTATAAAAGAGAAATTGCGAGTCTAAAGTTATTTGTGGAGACAAATGAGCACGTTTTTTTTACTTTGGTGTCTATCAAATCTAAAGCTAGTGTTCATATTGCCAGTTGTCACAACATCTGTGGAGAGATGCTTTTAAGCTACAAATGTTGTCAACAAAAAGTTGGGTAATGAAATGAGTGGCCAGTTCATGAGTAATTGTCTAATTTGCTATGTGGAGAAAGACATATCTTCTACCATTAGTAATGATGATGTGTTCGAATGAAAGATCAAAAGGGATGCCAATGGAGTGACTTTACATGATTCTTTCACATGATTGTACTTCTATTTTAAGCTTTTCAACCTAACTTGTTATTTTCTTCAATGATTTTAGGAAGACAGAAGTTGTACCTGAAGCTAAGAGGTTATTTTGGAATTACTCAAGTGATTTTATAATTTCATCAAATCGGTATGTCTTTCATCTTTGAATTTTAATATAACACCTACTTGTGATAAGTAATATCATATTCCTATTCATTATGATTTTTTTGAGTGCTATAATCTTGTTGTGATATGGCATAAATTTGGACCTGGTTCAAACCAAATTTGCACAACTAGTCAACGAGTGAACCCAATGGCTAAATTTTCTGGCTCCACCCCTGAGCGAGATGCAAGTCATGTAATAGCATAGGTGGATGAGGAGAGTAGCTTGTACGCTCTTTATATTCAAACTTGTTGTTCTTCTCCTACCAATGTTAATGAATCAACACACAAAGCTCTTGCGTATTCTGAAAAAAATACTACTACTAACCCTTTTCTCTCAATAGGTTGAAATAGTTCTCTTTGATGCCCAACTTTGGATGTCCATTTCACTAGATCTTTCTACAAGCAGCCAAGGTTACTTATCATGATATTGAATCCATTGATCATTCTTACTACAGAAACCTTAAGTGGATGCATGAGCTGTGTATTTCTGTGCGTGTTTATGTCTACCGTTGACAGTCCACATGTGACATATTATGATATAACTGATGTCCTGGAC
Organism: Triticum urartu; assembly: GCF_003073215.2. Classification (NCBI taxonomy): domain Eukaryota; kingdom Viridiplantae; phylum Streptophyta; class Magnoliopsida; order Poales; family Poaceae; genus Triticum; species Triticum urartu. The sequence continues at coordinate 59,718,752 of NC_053026.1, read as the reverse complement.
CTCAGTTAGTCATAAGTTTTTTGTAACCTCCTTACACATACAACATTCTTTCGCTGCAAAAATTATTTAATGTTCCAGCGAACAACTTCTTTATTTGCCATATTTTCTTCTACTAATTCGTTATGTGCATTTTTTCTCTTACGAGTTTGTTATGTAATTTCAAGCCGGTGTATTACCATACACCCGATACTTTGCTTGGCTTCTTCCACAATTCACAAACCTCACCATTCCCACGAATGGCTCGCCCATTAAATTTCCCTCCACCCAACATGGACAACCTAGTATGGAAGATTTGCACGTTGTTGGGGTTCTCCCACATTTGGGTTCATTTTTTACACCGCGAGCAGCGAAGGCAAGGAACCCTAATCCCAATCCAAACCCTCAAAAACATTTTATACATTTTCTATACATGTTAAACATATTTAAAGTACGCAATTAACAATTTTCAAAGTAAATGTTTTGATGTCTATATTTTTCGTATACATCAAGAACATTTTTTATACACATTTTTATTGCATGTCTATATTTTTCCTATACACATTTATACACTGCAAGAGCATGCAAATTTGAAGAAAAAATACGAATTTCAAAAGAAGTTTGCGGAATGGAAAAGAAGTTTGTGGATTTGGATATTTTTGCGTGTTTAAAAAAACACATTTGAAAAGTGGGTTCCTCAGATTTGCAAAAAGCTTGCGGATTTAAAAAAAATCATGGATTTAGAAAAAGCTCATGAATTTGAATAACTATTTGTATTTGGAAAATGTTTGTGAATCTAAAAGACGTTCGAGAATTTGATTGTTTTTCCTACTTTTAAAAAGTCCGTGAATTTGAAAAAAGGAAAACAGAAAAGTGGAAAAGAAAAACCGCCCCGAAAAAAACCTGTGGAAACCTTCTACCCGTGAGATGAGAAAAACAAAAACCGGTGCGGACGTGTATAATGCAAACAAAAAGTATTTCTTGTACACGGGCCGGGCCGGGCCATTCCAAGCTTGTACCGGCGCTTATAAGGCGGAACAACCGGCACCCTTAGGGCATCTTCAGCCGTTGGCCCCTCAGGGGCGTCTAAAAGCGTCGCCTGGGGGTGAGCCGGCACAAAAAATGGCCCTAGAGACGAGTCGGTCTCCAGCCGTCGGCCCTCAGGGCCATCCCCAGGCGCGTATTAAAATAAAAAAAGAAGAACCGTTCGGCGAAGTTATGATAAAAACTAGTTAAATTTCGGCCAAACATGGCAAATTTCGGTGAAATTCGCGCATTTTCATTACATTAACCTAATCTAAAAAAGAAAGGGGCTGAAGTCGTCGCCGCCGTCGCCGCCATCGTCGTCGTCGGCCTTCTCCTCCTTGATGCGAGCGCCCCTGCTGGACCCCTGCCCGGCGTCGCCATGGCGGACTGGCGGCGGCGCGTCGTCGTCGTCGTCACTGTCGCATAAGACGACGACCCCGTCTTCATCGCGGCCGCGTCGGCGCTCCTCGAAGCGGCGCAGGGCGGCGCCCTGGCGCTCCTTCTCCTTCTCCCGGCGCGCCTTCTCCATCGCAATGGAGTCCTGGCGCGCCCATTCTAGGGCCGCGTCGTCGTCGTCGAACTCTGTCTTCACACGCGCCAGCCCCGGCTCCATCTTTGGCTTGACGAAGCGCGGAGGAGCCGACGAGGAGGAGGCGCGCCGGCCGCCCTCGTTGATGACGATGCTGACGCTGCGAGTGCGTCGACCGATTGGCGTCTCTGCCGCGGGCTCGGCCTTGACGCCGAGAAGCGCCGGAGAACCGGAGGAGTGGGAAGATGAGCGAGAGGAGGAAGACGAGGAGGAGGCGAACCTCCTTGCCGCCCATGCGCGTCGGTGTTGCGACGGGGCGGCTCCCGTCGCAGGATAGGTCAACGGCGGGTTGTTGCCGCCGTCGAGGTACGCCAGCACGCCATCGAGCGTGCGGCCGGGGACGCCCCACCACAGGTGGCGCCCCTCGCTGTTCTTCACGCCGCCAACCACCGATGCGCCGTTGGTGGAGGCCAGGCGCTGCTGCTGGCGGCGCTGGAAGTACGCCGCCCAAGCCGTGTGATTGCCGGCGGCGTACTGGAGGAGGGAGTGCTCGTCGTCGGTCAGGGAGGCGCGCGCGACCTCGACCTCCTCGGCGAAGTACCTGGGCTTCGTCACGGCGTCGGGTAACGGGGGAACGGGCACTCCCCCGTCGCTGAGCCGCCACCCCGTCGGCCCGGCGCGCATGTCCGGCAGCGCCGGGATGTTCGCCTGGAACAGGAGCTAGGACTCCTGTTCGCGGAGCGAACGGCGGCCGAAGCCGTTCGCCGCCGCCTCGTCTCCGAGGAAGCGCTCTGCCATGGCGACGGGCTCGGCGGTGGTAGAGAGGGAGAGAGAGGGGCTGCCGGTGGCGCTCGGGAGAGGAAGATGGAGACGGAGAGAGAGGGGCTGGGCGGCGGTGAGGAGCGAGTCTGGTGTGGGCACAGGCGACTGAGAGACCGCCGGCCGGCTTTTATAGCCGCTCCGTGCCCGTGTGTACGCGTGCGAGGGAGGGGAGGCGTCGGCGCGCCGTCCCGTGACGCGCCGTCCGTGAGGAATCAATGGCAAGGCTGGCCGGCGGCAGCCTTGCCATTGATTCCCCGCGGGAACCGAGGCAGTTGGGGGAAGACGAGCCGCCGTGTCCCTGACGCGGCTTGCCCATGGCTTTTTCGTGCCAAAACAGTTCACCCCGGCGCCCCCGGGCACCCCCCGACGCGCCGGGTTCGGCCTGGATCCGTCGACGCTGTTTTCGGCTCAGGCCAGCGAAAATCGGGTTTCTAGAAATGCGACTGGGCCGTTTTTTCAACGCCGGCGCAAAACAACACCTGGGAAGGCCTTCCTGGGCGCGGCTGGAGATGCCCTTAAACCCGACGAAAGAAACAAAAAAAGCGGCGGCGTCGGAAGGGGATCGAGCGAGCAGGAACCCTAAATCCCAATCGGAACCCTCAGGGGATCCGTCGGCGGCGGAAGGTACGTCGTCGTATAATTTGCTATGCACATCTCTCGATTGATTGATTGATTGATTGATTTCCCTTACGTCGTGTGTATCTATTGTATTGCTAGTGCTAGCTAGGATTAGGATTGGAGCCATGGCCACGGCGCTTCGCCACGCGGCGAGGAGGTTCGGAACCAGAGCGGCGGCGGAGGCGGAGGCGGAGGCTATCATTGAGCGTAGTCCGCTGCACACTAGCACACGGATCGTCGATTCCACCACAGGCCGTGGACGTACTGCAAAATCAACATCCTCCCCCGCCTCCCCTCCCAAGCTTTGCTAATACTACTAATACAGGAGTACAGCTTTGCTATCTAGAAAAATCATACAAGAGCCAATAGATGCATTATGATGATGATTCTGGCCGGCCAATGCCTTTGCTAATGTACGCTCTGCCTGCCGCAGGACCTCACGCCCAATCAGAGGAAAGATGCCATCTTCCGCTTGGCTCAAATCCATGCCCAGAAAGAGGACCTCTACAACACAATCGCTGCCTGGCAAGCTGACTACACTGCTAAGGGCAATGTAGTGACCCGGAAAAACAACCTTTTGCTCAAACAACTCTCTCAGCATGTCAAACCTAGACCCGATGACCCCCGCTGGTATCTCTCTCCCCCCTTCACCTCACCTAATAATGCATATATTAAAACAAAAACAATAACCTTTTTCTTTTTTATCTATTCAGGGCAAAATCCCCTGATTAAACCGTTACTAGCACCCTTATCAAGCATTTTAGAAAAAGACATCCACTACATGATTTAAAAGGATCTATTAAAACTTGGAGCTGCAATTCAATAAACTGATTGGCCTAAACTTTCTCATGGCCTTCCTTAGGAATTAGTGTCGGCATGGTAAAATCCACCCTACCAATCATTTATGTATCCCATGTTCTTGTTTTTATTGCTACCACCTACCAGTTAACTGCATCACCTGATCTGCAGGCACTCAAGTCAGCGGGCAGTATACTTTAATGATTTCCTCAAATTCACGGGGGCAGTTTTGATCGGCAAAATGGCAGGAGATGCCTTTAGTCATTACAAGGCAAAACAAGATCATGATGGCCACAAGGGATCAAGCTAGCTTGCTGCATACAAGTCAACTAGTTAGTACCTGGTCTTGCAGAGAACCAAATCATAAGTCATGTCTGCTAGCTAGCTTCTTATCACAATTGTTAGAATGTTGTGAATGTGCCTACGCTGTTGTCGTCTCTGTTTAATTATGTTGCCTCCCTCTATCAGTGTGTGTTATATCTGTTTTGCTGATGAGTCAGTCTCGTCGAATTAAGCTATTGGTCGCTGTATATATATGTGTTTCCTCTTTCTTGGAACTCAGTGAGCCTTCATGTCTGTTTGCTGTATGTATGTGTTTCTGGTGTCACCTCTGTTTTAATATTGTGTTTGCTTGAGGAGCTTATCTCCCTCTATCTGTGAGTGTGCCGTTTCTCCTGCTTATATTAAATAAGCAGCGCTTATCTTCCTCTATCTTTGAATGTCACTTCTCTTGCTGATTAGTTGGTATCGTCCTGATTAAATAAGTAGATGCCGGTTGCTGTATATATGTATTTCCTCTTGCTTGGAACTTGGCGGTCTTCAAGATATGCTTGGTTTTGCAGTGGTTCTCTTGGGTAGTCTTTGTTTCAGAATTTGTTCTTAGGTTGCCCGCAAAACCTGTCGACCTACTCAGCTTTGGTGTGAACTTGTTCAAGTCAATACTCATCTCAATATTGTGACTGATCCTAATATGCCCTTCTAGCCGGATTTTCCCTTGAGTCTTTACTGTCCACATTCATGTTTCTAGTCATTTGAACACCGTTAGCACCACAATCAACTCCAGCAGGACATGTTTCAGAGACAGAAACTCCAGATTGCTGAAGATTTCTATAACCAAGCATTTGCTTATACTGAATCACAGGAACACTGTGTTTCCGAAAATCCCTGCTGCAGAAATGACGTGCAGACAATGGGCCCTCCCGTCAATTTCCACTAAATAAACTTCCAAACAGTTTCCTAATAGGCAGAACATTTACGAAAACCAAAACTAAGCAGGCACATGCTTAAGAAGGAACAAAACGGTATTAGGGGGACACTCGACGGCTCACAAACATGACACAATACTTAAGTCTCCCAAGCACAAAGCACAGCATGATTCTTCATGTCGATGGCGCCCACCCATGCTTTTATAAACAAACTTTATCATGCACTCCACATACTATGAGTTACTCACATACTATCTACAAATACTAAGAAACTTGCAATACTTAACTAGAAGGGGCACTCAGTGTTGAAGGTGACTATAAGTTGCTGTCCAGAACCATACGAGGAGATCCTGGAAACGAAGAATTTGGATATGGAGTAGGAGTAAGAATCAATTAAAATTATGAACCTCCCTGGCTCCATTTTCTCATAGAAAAAACGAAACTAGTCAATACAGAGGCCTCGCCCCAAAGCTGCCAGAGCACCGAAAAACACAAAAAGAAAGTAACATGCTAGGTTCTAGGTCTGCAAGACCTTATAAATGCGTTGATTCCACGGTCAAAGGTATCATAATCTGCTTCTAAGGGTCTGTTTGGATGGTTAGTTTTTGGTCTAAATTACTCCCTCCGTAAACAAATATAAAAGCGTTTCTTATATTTCTTTACAGAGGGAGTACAATATAAGAAAAACATAACTGATTTTTTTCCTGGCTATAGATTTAGCGGGGCAAAATATGAGTGAACATCATATGCCATAGTTTGGCCTTTTCAGACTTCAGATGCTCCCTGTCGGTTTTTTTAACATTGCTTAAATTTAGTTATTCCCTGATTACAGGCTTGCAAAGTGGTGGACAAATGATGCCATGATAATACTGTTATGTATAAAGAAGTGGCAGCACATTGCCTTTAGTTCATAAGGTGTAGAAAAGATCCCTTTGAACAGAGAGGAAACACGTAAACCACTTGACATAGGCTGTTCTTCTTTTATTTTCTATTTGCTTACTTGAGAGGTGAGAACCTATAGTTGTATAGCTTAATCTGTTTTCGGACTTCACATGCCCCTCAATTGATAATATAAATCTGTCAGGGAGCATATGATAGGTGATGAATGCCTTATCATCTCGGATAAGAAACCTCAGTTGAATGCAAGTAAGCCTACCCTTACTTCCTTAAACAAACTCTTGCCTCCTTAAGTTTGTGCAATTTCAGTCTGCTTTTAAACTATGAGTAACAGTTCTTCCTTCATGTTCGGTTAAAAATAAATAAAAAACCATGCTGTACTACAAAGATAAATGCATGTGTATTGCTGATAACCTATTTTGAAAAGTTAATTAACTATATGTCAGCTGCATATGACACGCTCTGAAAACCAGGATGTAGTGTCATGGTGTTTAATTCATTGTAGAGTTGGACTACATGATTGTACAATCTATTATCCGCTCCTTAAAATTTCCATGTCCATCCTGTGAGATGGATTCAGGTTGGATTTTACATGTATCTTTCTAATTGATCAAGCTGCATATTTTAAATACATCAATATGTTTTTCCCACCAGTTGGCCACCTATGCCTCTTTTACATGTATCTTTCTAATTGATCAAGCTGTATCCACCTTTGCCTAGCATTAGATAAAGGATCCAGGTTTTTGCTGTCGAGGTTGTGCCTATTAGTGATGTACAATCAGCAATTACTCTGCTCTTGATACATACCCATTCTTGTGCAGTGTCAATGTTATCTCCTTTATGTGACTTTTGGTCCGCACTTTGGTATCCACTAACATGAGAATTAGGAATATGCTTGCTTGCACAATATGCAACTACTTTTTTGCTCTGAATTCAGGACATACGCATGTTGGTTACTACTTTCTGATTTTTTAGTGCTCATCCATGTCATATACGTATCAAATAGGCAGCAGGGAAAAGGTGGACATATTTTGCTTCAGTTTGCTCTACAAAATTCAATAAATGCAATTTAATAGCTTGTTGTTCTCTTCCATGGTCGGAGTTTTGTACTGTAGAAAGTAAAGTAACTTGTATTGACATGTTTATGTAGGACTTAAAATATTTTACTTCTTGAAGATATTCAGTTGCATTTTGCAAATCTCTGTTCACTTGCTCAAAGCTTACGTGGCAAACTATTTTGGTTAGTATGTGTTGGCATCCATAGTGGGAATCTTTTTAAGTGATAACACAAATTGACGTTGATTGATAGCATCCATAGTTACCGATGTTTGGTTTTAACTTTTTTTAGGGAGTGTTTGGTTTTAACTAGCATGCCTTCTCCTTGCTAGAGGCTGCTGTTTTTCCGTGTACACGACTGTAAATTGCTATCTTGTATATTTATCAATGTTTTAAATAGCGGGCTATGGAAAATAGCGGCGGGCCTCCAAATCAGCTACAGCGGAGCTATAGCGGGCTATTTGTGAAGGCGGTCATTTAGCGGCACTTTGCTAAAAAGGCTATAGCGGGAGTGAATTGCAAAAAACCATCACATTTGGGGCTTCATCTGCGAAAAACCACCAGGTCGCTAATCATTTGCAAAAAACACCGCGCATTCAGTAAACATTTTGCAAAAAGCACTGAACAGGTGATTTAGCCCATTTAATCACTTTCTGACATGTGGGGCCGGAATGTAAGGAGCTGACTTGGCAAAATAATCACACACAGACCCCTAGTAGATTTTTAAAAAAAGCAATCAGCCCCCTGGACCATGGCCGGCAGAGCCCGGCTCCCGTCGCCGCCGCCAGAAGACGCCCGCCGACCGGGCGGTCACGGAGACGAGGAGGAGTCTGTGTAGCAGCGGGTGGGCACACCGGCCGACGGCCATCTCCGAACCACGAGGGCCAGCAGCGCATTGTCGTCATCGGGGAGCCGTAGCTCCTGTGCAGCGTCCGCGGCGTGGACTGCATGGAGGCGGCCGCCGGGAGCTCGGCCTTCAAGCCACCGCGGCGCCCGCCGGGATGCTGTGGCCGTGCCTCGGTCTTCTACGAGGGAAGCCCAGCGCCGCTCGACGCCGTGGATGCGGGCCAACCTCCATGCGCTTAAGCGCCTCCTCCTACCCCCCACTCTGCCCTTGCTTGCGCAGCCGCAGCGGAGCGTCCACGCTCGCAGGAGAGCCCCGCAGCCCCGTGCGCACGCGCCACCGAGCCTCGCGCCGCTCCGACCGGACTTCCCCGCAGCTCGTCGCCGCCAGTTCACCGGGCACCACCGTAGCCCCCTCTCCCTCTCCTTCATGCCCCGTCTCTCACGCAGCTCCCCCCTCTCTCTCTAGGACGCTGGCCGAAGCCGGATCCGCCGCCGGCCATTAGCCGCAACCGCCGGGAACAAGCTCCCCTGTACACGCGGGTTATGAGCTCGTATAGGCGCGCAGCGCCACGACCATTCCCGGCGAGGGTGGAGCGAGGAAGGAGAGGCTTGATTGCTTTTTTTTTAGATCCAGGGAGGTATATGTCAATTTGTTGCCAAATCAGCTTCTTACATTCCGGCCCCACTTGTCAGAAAGTGGTTAAACGGGCTATTTCACTTGATCGGTGCTTTTTGCAAAAGGTTTACTGAATGCGCGGTGATTTTTACAAATGATTAGCGGCCTGGTGATTTTTCGTAGATGAAACCCCAAATGTGATGGTTTTTTGCAATTCACTCCTATAGGCGGGCTATAGCGGCTATTTAAAACTATGATATTTATGGCCCTGATCGGTTTTGAATGGTCGAATGTTTGTGATTCCCAAGATGGGCTCTTGTGTCTTTATGAGTTTGTTAGCTCCATAGCAATCAGGACATGTTCCTCTCCTATTCCACTGTTTGGTTATGTCCTCTGAGTTGTCTGAATTATTTTGGCATACCCAATGTTTTCTGTGAAATCCCTAAAAACTCTATGCTCCTTGGAGGGCGTGGGGTGGAGCTCAGCTCACGGAGGTGCGGCATTGCTCGAGGCAGGAACGGTGCCCGGCCCCGGCGGGACATCCCCTTGATGGTGGTAACTTCCTGTTGGGAGGATTTACCAGTGAAGACGACGGTAGGCGTACTTCGATCTGGACCTTGGAAGAGGGAGGAGTTGCACGGACGCGGCAAGGCTACGGGCGAAGCTGGGTGGCGCGGCGCAGCGGTGCCATTGCACGCGGCTGTGTCCGGGGGAGAGGCCGGCCATGCCATGCAGCCTACCTGGGGTGGTGGCCTGGTGGGCTTGCAAGCGTGGGTGGGGCATGGCGGCGCACTTGCCAAAATCATCAAGTACTTTCTTATTGGTCCTCCAATTATTCTCTGTACTGAAGAATCATGCTCATCTGCTGCAGGTTCTTCCGTTACTTTCTCCAACAATTTCGCTTTACATTGATTGATGGTTTTTGAAAAGCCTTTACATTGATGGTTCATGTGTTCAAAGTTTGGATGTCTGAAGTTTGTTGCAATACTGTGTAATCACCAGTTAAAAGTGTGGTTTGGTCTTGATTGTAGAAAGGGAGTTGTTATCTATACAATATTCGTTGACAAGGCTAGCCTTCTTCCCCTGTTCAAGGATTCACAAATCACTTTTTACACTTCTAAAAAGCCCAAAAGGTGTACATGCATGAAACCTCAAAAGCTATTTACCAGTTCGGCAACTATACCATCCTGCTAATTTCACAGCTTCCTCAGTCGTCACATAAACATATACACTATTTTGCTTTGGCTAGATCTGGATTGTTAGTTGATCATTTAAGTATGCTTTTTGGATCTTGCTTATCACTCTTATGTCTCAAGGGTTGGTGTCACATTTGTTAGATGTGATCTTAATATGTTACTTTGTCTGTCCCATAATATAAGAGCATTTTCTACACTAGAGAGGGAGGGAGTACCTTCTAATCCTTTTTGTGACGGGTCACTTCAGTTTGATGAGTGTTTTATTTGTCTTAGAATTACAAGGAAAAAAGACTACTTTTATTTGGTAGATATTACTTCAGAATCTTGTTGGCTGAAGAATTCGGTTGAAAAGGTATGTTTGTTTCAGATTTCCCTCATCCATGACAACATGTCATTTAGCTCTTATTCTATTTCCCGCTGTTTGTATTTATTGTTTTTTTTGCCGATGCGAGCATGGATACAGGTGTCCAATTTATCATATGTTTAGCAAATAAGAGCATCTATAGTCTTGCGATAGGCAAATCTGGCCCCTCAAATATCTGCGGACGCGTCCGTGGACACTGACCGGTTGTGCCTCGAATAATGCGATCCACATCCGGACACCTCAATTATCATATCTCAAATTCATGCAACTACGTCGATGCACACACATTGTCCGGCTACTCCATCACTACTAACTAAACATGTCATCTGACTACCAAAATTTGGCATGTTTGGCTATGATGGAGATCATCCACAGCTGCCCTTGCCCTTCCGGCACCCTTGCCGTCCTTCTCGCGAAAGTACCGGTCGAAGACACAGTAGGGATTGAGCCGGATATGCTCCTCGCCGGAGCCGTCCTCACTGTCGATGTCCTCCTTCTCCTCCTTCGGTGGCAGTCCAGCCATGGCACGGACCGTCCGTTTCTGCTCTCGGGCGAGGGCGCGCATGTTCCTCCGCTGCCGTTTCTTCACAATGCTTGCGCGGATGGCTTCCTCCTCTGCGGCCGCCTGCGCCGCCGCATCAGCCGCCGCTATTTCCACCACGATACAGGCCTCGGCGGTCCTTATCCTCTCCTTCCCACGGCGGGCTGCCCGTTCCTGATGGGACTCATAGTTTGCCTGACCGATGATGGGGAAGGAGAGATTTTTTGGCTGCCGGGACCGCGATGATCTAGCCCCAGAGGACTCGAGCGCCCGTTGAGCCGACGCTATGGAGTCATGCCGGACAGATCAGTCAGTTGGCTGGGCTCTGTCCTCTCGGGAGCGGCGGAGTGCAATGTGGACCGCCATTGCCTCCTCCAACCCGCACGGGATGACACCCAAGTCGACGGATCCGGACTGGTCAGAGTCTGATTCGCTGTCCGCCATGCGGGAGACGACCGAAAATCGCCGGAGGTGAGCTCGGGTAGTAGAGGGGGTGGGGGAGAGGAGTGTGAAGTGGCTAGGGTTTGATCCGACGAGCAGATGGAGACGAATATACATGGGGTAGGGTGGGCCAGCGTGGGCCGGCTCTGACGTGGCGGACGTGCCCGGGCGCCCCCATATCCGCCCCATAGTTGGACTAGATATGAGGATACTGGACAGCCCGAACGTTTGAGGCGTACGTCTGGGTCGAAATTTTGTGACCGGACGGGCTGCCCGGGCGTTTGAGCAGGGTTTGAAGCGTCCGGCTGTAGATGGTCTAACAAAGCAGAAGAAAACTATTAGTCTTTGCAATTTGTAGTGCAAAGAAATCTTTGCACCTGGTCACATGGTTAGGATATGCTCCTTCTAGCGATAATTTAAATATACAAAACAGCCTAAATCTTTGCAACTGAGATTTTCGGTAGATGACCTCATCCATCTTTTTTTATAGCAGCGCCCTCCATCTTTGTAAGCAGCATGTTATCCACCTGTACGAGCTCGTTGCTTTCATTTCTTGTCTTGAGCTGGGCCCGTCTCTCTCTCTACCTTTTTCTTCTTTTATTTTTTCAATGGACTTGTCTCGCTGCATAGTTTTTTTAGGCTGTTTTGTCTATTTGTTGGGTTTTCTTGTATATTTATATGTGATTTTTCTTGTTTTGTTGACTAACCATCGGGAGGACCAAAACATATTCGCTCACTTGTACACATAAGCTGAAGAAAAAGGTAAACAATGGAAAAAAAAGCTGGAGGAAAAGGACGTACGAGTTGAATCATTTTGTATCATTGAAAAATCCTTTATCTAACAAACGAATAAAAAGCAAACAAAAAGTAGTAAAAAAAGAAAACTGTGTACACTAGTTTTTTAAATTAAGTTGTGCACTAACAACGGAAATGCAACCACATCGTAGTCGACGTGTCTGTGTGATGTGCGCGCGTGCGCAACCAGATGGTGATACTTAAAAAAAAAGAAAATGTATAAAAAATAAAAAGACATATTGCACCCATGGTGTGTGTGGTGTTTGTATGTACCGATTGGACAAAAAAAGTTAAGAAATGTTTATGAATTTGAAAAATTGCTCATGAATTCAAAAATTGGTCGTAAATTTGAAAAGAGTTCACAATTTTTAAATTTTTACAAAAATCACATGTTTTAAAAAAGATCACAATTTAAATAAATTTCATGTAAAATGAAAATAAAAAAAGAAAGAAAATGCAAGAATATTTAAAATTTTTGTGAAAATGTAACTGAAGACAATGCCCTCTCACCAAGAGTTGTAGATGTGTTGGGAGTTATACAATTGTTGTCGGGTTACAACACTTCCAGTTGCATGTCTAGGGATGGACATGCAATTGGCTGACAAACCACGTATCGACCTAGTTGTTGTCGCACTATGGGCCACACAGTTGCTGTTGCACTAGGGTCGTGCAGTTTAAGTTGAGTCCCAACACTGGCAGTTGCATGTCTCATGTTGGACATGCAACTGGCCAACAACCCCCTACTAGCTCAATTAGAGTCGCGTTGGGGGCCATCAAGTTGTAGCCGGGTTTCAACACTTGTTGTTGCATCGCCTAGTGATGGACATCAGCTGGTCGACAACCCCCTACTAGTCCAGTTGCAGTTGCGTTGGGGGCATGCGGTTGCAATTGGATTCCGACACTTGTAGTTGCATGTCTAGTGATGGACATGCAACTAGTCGACAATTCCCCTACTAGCCAAGTTGCAACCGTGTTGGGGTCCATGCAGTTGCATGTCTGGTGATGGACATGCAACTGGCTGACAGCCCCCTACTAACCCAGTTACAGTCGCGTTAGGGGGGCATGCAGTTGTAGTCCAGTTCCAACACTTGCAGTTGCGTGTATAGTGATGAACATGGACGACCAGATATATTTATCTTCCTTTCCAAATTTGTGTGTGTGTGTGTCATCCTTACACAGGGGCCATATTAAACTTCTCTATATCATTCCAATTTTATCAAATGTCCCCAAGGAGACAACAATATCCTTTTCAATTTGGCTAAAAAGATAATAAAAAAGAGGTAATAGTATAGACATGAACGACCATAAAAACAAACACACACGTCGATGACACACAAACTCAGTGTCAAGAATGCATGACTACCGAATCAACTGAGATATCACTAGTTCTCCATCTATCGATAAGATGACAGAATATATATTTTTTACATAAAATGGGGGAAAATATCACAAAAAAGAAATGTGAATAAAAAAGGAACATATAAATGAAATAAAAGTCAAAGTAAGAAAAAAAATGGAATATAAAAAGGGAACAAAATAAATGAAAATAGAAAACACGGGAGATGAATTGACAACAGTAACGAATAAGAAGGGACGAATAGTTCTGAAGTAGCCCCCCCCCCCCCCCCCCCCCCCCGCCGGGGACGGGGTTGCCGACACACGGCTTGGTGTTTCTTGATGTGTCTTTGGTGCTTGCCCTGCCCCTCTATTTATATGTTGAGCCCTGGGGTCGAAACTTGGAGCAAAAGCCTCCTCAAAGTTGGTTTTGCCCGAAAGCCAAGAGTCCCACTCAGACTCCAGGACCAAACGCCACAATTCTTGGCGTCTGGCCGAGACGCCATGGGCCTCGGTGTCTGGCCCAGGGCCAGACGCCAGGGTCTCCGGCGTTTGGCCCCCTGGCCTCCGCAAAACTCCTTTTGCACCGACTTATAGCCCCATGGGCCTGACCCCTTGGCCAAACCATATCATCCAATATATGAATCTTTACCTCCGGACCATTCTGGAGCTCCTCGTCATGTCTGTTATCTCATCCGGGACTCCGAACAACATTCGGTCACCAACATACATAACTCATATAATACTATATCGTCACCGAACTTTAAGCGTGCGGACCCTACGGGTTCGAGAACTATGTAGACATGACCGAGACACGTCTCTGGTCAATAATCAATAGCGGAACCTGGATGCTCATATTGGCTCCCACATATTCTACGAATATCTTTATCGGTCAAACCGCATAACAACATACGTTGTTCCCTTTGTCATCGGTATGTTACTTGCCCGAGATTCGATCGTCGGTATCTCAATACCTAGTTCAATCTCGTTACCGGCAAGTCTCTTTACTCGTTCCGTAATACATCATCCCGCAACTAACTCATTAGTTGCAATGCTAAAAACCCCCCCCCCCCCCCCCGTTTGAAAAAGTTAGTCTAAAAGGGAAAAAGTCCAACCAGCAAAAAAATTAAAATTTTAAAATTTGTTGCTTAATAAAAATTTAAATATTAAGAATCATGTCATTAGGAAGAAAATATTTAAAAGAGCAATAAAGAGAAAAATAAAATAAATAAAAAGAAAAACAAGAAAATGTTTAAAATATAACTGCAAAATAAAATCAACGACAAAATCACAAGGTGAAAAGCACTAACAAAAAAAGGTACATGAAAAACAAACAAAAATAAAGAAACAGGAAAAAAATGAAAACCAGAAAAAGCAACACACAAGCCATCCAGCCCGTCACGCATATCCCTGCCTGGCACCCAGAAAAAGCAACGACAGGCTGGCCGCAACATAAAATAGCATGATACAACACGCAAACACACATCGTTTCACTAATCTTCAAGCTTTATTGGTCCAATTTCGCACGATGACTGACACTTCGTTAAATCTTAGTCGACTGAGATTTAGGCGATCGATAAAATATTTGTGTGTTGGTGTCAGACATGCAACAAACCCTTCGTCGATAAAATAACACAAAGTTGTAGTGATGTTGAACACATGCAGTTGTAGTCGTGGCGAATCTTGCTGTTGCATGTTGTGGTAGACATGCGACTGCCCCTCCCCCGACAAAACAACACCAAGTTACAGTTGTGTTGACGACATGCAATTGCAGTCGGGCCGACATTTATAGTTGTGTGTTGGTGGGGGACATGCAACTGCCGCCTCCCCGGCAAAAGCACGCCAAGTTGTTGTCGTGTTGAAGACATTTGTTGGTGGGAGACATGCAACTGCCGCTTCCCCGACAAAAGTATTTAGATAAAATAGATAGCAAGAATATTACTGTTAGGAAGAAAAAGGTCTAAAAATATCATTAGAAAACAAGTGAAGGTGATAAGACATATGCAAAAACCAATATCTTGAAAAACATCATGGTAAACGATATGAACCAAACAAACTAAAAAAAGTGTATGGAGGAAGGATATGCCAAAATGGAAAATATATTTGCATATGTACATACTCCCTCCGTTCAAAAATACTTGTCCGAGGAATGGATATATCTAGATGTATTTTAGTTCTAGATACATATCCATTTCCACGACAAGTATTTTCGGACAGAGGGAGTACATGTGAAATAAACATGGTTATCCTGTATTTAAAATAAATGCACAAAAAATGTCCATTTAAAAAGTCTGTATACATTAAAACTACTGCACATTTTAAGAGAATCCATACATTCAACCCCCAGCTCCCTAACTTCTTGCGGTCAAACAACCCAGGTTTACTACAAAAGGCAGGAAAAAGGAAATATAAACAAAAAGGTATGTGTATACACAGAGTGAACTGCACCAGTGAGCTTCCTACTGTACACACAAGCCCAACAACAAAAAAGGAAAATACAAAATGTTCGCATGAGAGACCTGTGAGTGAGAAAAAAAGAGAATTTGGAAAGGACCTCAAGCCGCAGCCCATGGCCAGATACGCAAAGACACGCTCTGCCCAGTGGACAAAGCCCAATACGTTTTTGGACGAGCGGAATTACCTACCTCAGCCACAAATCAGAGATCAAATTGTAAAAAAATAACTTGTCGACTGAGACATAGTTAATTTAACAGCAAAATCAATCTTCCCACATTGCCGACCAGTTAATGTGATAGCAGAATTTCATCCACCAAAAAGTCACTCTACCTAAAATCCATGGCCAGCCCAGGCAGGCAATTTCACAACAAAATTTCATCCACCAATAGTCACTACCTAAATTCCATGCAATCTAAAGTTTACACCCGCATGACTCACTTGAAGCTGACGGAGAAGCCAACCTTGGGTCCCTCACTCATCTTGTAAAGATCAGCATGGGCAGAGGCCCTCAGCTTGGCACGCCCTTCCCCAGCAAGCTCAACAACTGCGGCAACAGAACCGTTGGAGCTGACCCTCCCCTTCACAAGCACTTTCTCGTCGATGCGCAGCACGATGCCACTAGTCGCCAACACCGTGCCTTTCTCAGCATCAAATGCCACATCAGCAGCAAAACTGAAACTTGGATCCACTTCCTTGGAGTAGAGAGCCCGGATCTTTCTCAGCTTCTTCTTCTTCTCACCCTCAGGGTCCAAAACACTACACATGAAAAATGATAATCCATAAGATGGGCAGCATCCATGCATGCACACACAAGCAAGTTTAACAATTTTTGCAAACAAGTTTGAATCATATTCAAGTCTTGTATAAACAAGTTTTATGAGCCTACAATCTATGGGAGAAACTAAACATACTACTCCCTCCGATGCAATATTTAGCTTTGTACTAAACAAACACATCATAGATAAGAGGGGTAGGACATTTCAAACCACCAAAAACAGACTGATGATGATATAGAAAACTTACAAGCTCGCAGAAACAAATGCATTCCCCCATTCACTCCTGAGGCAGTTCACCCCAAGATCAAATCCTTTTACCTGGCCAGTCTTAGTGCTAAATGCCATCCCAAACCCACCATTGACGCCAAAGCCTGTTCCAACCATGGCAGACAAGTAAACCTCCGCGTTGGCATGGAGCCCAACCCTAACACCAAGAACGACCTTCTCATAAGCATAACACAGCTTTGCCTGCATATTCAAACATGGAGAAACATCATCATCATCATCATCATCATCATCATCATCACTGCAACAAAAACAATGATGCTAAACCACTGAACAACAAAGCAAAGAAAACCGCATGAACAACCTACCATGGAAGTGTCTGAGAAAGGATAAATGAACAACATCGACCCCTGCATGCCATTTCCAAGAAAGTCGACCGCCTTGATACTCGTTGTCACCTAAATATCAAATAGCAGTAGATGGTCAGCAATAGTGCTGCACTCAAGCATAAGCATAGTATTATCCTTGTATCAGAACCACAAATGTAAGTTTTCAAACTTACTGCCTCGGAGGAACTTATAGTGGTACGCATCGTAGGAAACGATCTTTCCGACGACTTCAAGCAGAATGTAGCACCAGCCGCCCAAGGCATCTCATTGTAACCACCATAGAGGATGTCTATGTCAAAGAAGAACAAGAAAGGGTCAGTAGGCACACAAGCAATATAACAAATAGAAGACGACATAAAACTCCAACCCAGACAGCGTCTTACCTATTGCAGTCTTCCCAAGCTTTTCAAAAGATGGGACCTTTGGCAGAGGCTTCACTTGCCATTGTTCCGGCAGCTCAGTTGGATTAGGTGTAGCCGGTTCCTCCGCATGTGTTGGAATCTTTGTCTCTTGCTCTGGAGCAGGGGTGTTGCCCATCACAGAGGCCAAATAGGCAGCCACTGTGGCAGACACAGAACCGACGACAAACTCCATTTCCTTGTATTGTCCGTATACCTTCAATGGTATACTGGCAATATTACCAAGTTCTTCGATTTCCTTCAAAACCTTTGATAGCTCGCTGTTGTTGAGCTGCTTCAACTTCTCTGTAAACTCAGCTAAGAAGGAGAGAGGTGGAGGGGACTCGGCAGACGCGTTCTCTGCAGCTTTCAGCCAGTTGGTGAGCTCACTTACCATTTTAGAAATCACCTCATTCACCTCTTTCAAAACAGATTCTCCCTCAGGCGTGTTGACTTCAATCTTTGACAATGTCCTCATTTACTTTGCAAGCTGAGCCCTAAGCTGTTTGGAGTTCTTGAGTATGGCCTCTGCGGCTGGGCGGACAGCCTTTGGTGGCAGACCCTGGAATGCATAAGTATAAATGTTGACTACGGTTAGGTTTTGCATTAAAAAGCATATCTAATTTGAAGGGAAAATATATTAAAAGCACACAACATTATACTCAAGGGAGTAACATGTCTATAGAGTATTAACTAAACTGACGATAAGATTATACATATAGTAGAATAAACAGGTCAATGTTTCATTGCAGTTCAAAATATTTATTGGTTTAGAACATACTGGATAGCCCTCATCTCCAAAGTTATCATCATCATCACCAAAGCATAACTCAATAACTTCGTTGTCTGTAAAGAAATCCATCCCATGAGAAAAGTGGGAAAGATTATTGGCATAATACGCCAAAAACCCCATCATTGCCTTGGCAGGAATAGATCTGTGAAAGAAAATATTATGTTTAATAACCCGCTAATAGCAGAAAATGATAAACAGACAGAAGGTTTGACAATCAAAAGCATGAAAAACAGAAATGCATAGCACACAACAGTTATTCTTCAAAATACATAATGTCGCCAATTCCGTATAGGACACTAATTTGAAATAACAATTCATGCTGCTAATTCTTTGTAGGGCACTACTTCAATGGGCAAAGTACCTGCGATAAGGTGGATATCCAGCACGCTCATCAGCAGTACCTCTAGAGAAAAAAGTAGTAAAAAATCTGCACAGGAAGAGCATAGGCATGGGTTGGGGTTATTGGCAACATAGAAAAGGGTAGAAAGCAAAATGATAGAACAAAGTCAGGTGGTTACCTCTTGATGGGATTGGAGGTCTTTCCATTGTCAGAAGAGACGGGGCCATGATTAGTACTGCAAGATAGTGTTGAAGAGATTCTAAATTAGTGGAACGGTACAACATTAAAGCAGCTGAAGAACATGAAAAAGATAAATAACAACAACGCAAGTTGTCAAGCAGAATACTACTCCCTCCGTCTCATAATGTAAGACGTTTTTTGACACTACACTAATGTCAAAAAAGGTACTATATTATGGGACAGAGGGAGTAGGACTGAACAGAACACTAGAACTAATTAATCATAACAACAGGAACAACGCATGCTAAGACCTTACATACTTGGTAAGCAGGAAAAAAGCCTACTAAACAGGACACATGGAGGTTGAAGTGCTTCTCATGACAAACAGATATGAAATTATATCCTTTTTAAACATCAATAGACAGTCTGCACCTAGATGCACTTCCCTCCGACGGGTACATATTGGGGTGGAAGAACACCTATGTTTATTAACCGCATTACCCCTACCACATAACTTCATTGCCAAATTAAACAAATGGACATATCACGCATTCTGACTGGCACAGCAATTTACATGATTTTAGCTGAGTCCACTGTACTTGAAATTGACTATGAATAAAGAAAAAGAGCAGAGCATAAATTTAACATTCAGAAAGGTAAAACAGTCACACAATTTAACATAAAAAATAAACAAGCATCTGAGCATAGACTTTAAGTGATCACGTGATCCATTTCAACTAAACCATAACCGGTCATCACGTGAAATGTAGTAGTTTTCAATGGTGAACATCACTATGTTGATCATATCTACTATATGATTCATGCTCGACCTTTCGGTCTCAGTGTTCCGAGGCCATATCTGCATATGCTAGACTCGTCAAGTTTAACCTGAGTATTCTGCGTGTGCAAAACTGGCTTGCACCCGTTGTAGATGGACGTAGAGCTTATCACACCCGATCATCACGTGGTGTCTGGGCACGTCGAACTTTGGCAACGGTGCATACTCAGGGAGAACACTTTTATCTTGAAATTTAGTGAGAGATCATCTTATAATGCTACCGTCAAACAAAGCAAGATAAGATGCATAAAAGATAAACATCACATGCAATCAATATAAGTGATATGATATGGCCATCATCATCTTGTGCTTGTGATCTCCATCTCCGAAGCACCGTCATGATCACCATCGTCACCGGTGCGACACCTTGATCACCATCGTAGCATCGTTGTCATCTCGCCAATATTATGCTTCCACGACTATCGCTACCGATTAGTGATAAAGTAAAGCATTACAGTGCAATTGCATTGCATACAATAAATCGACAACCATATGGCTCCTGCCAGTTGCCGATAACTCGGTTACAAAACATGATCATCTCATACAATAAAATTTAGCATCATGTCTTGACCATATCATATCACAACATGCCCTGCAAAAACAAGTTAGACGTCCTCTACTTTGTTGTTGCAAGTTTTACGTGGCTGCTATGGGCTGAGCAAGAACAGTTCTTACCTACGCATCAAAACCACAATGATAGTTTGTCAAGTTGGTGCTGTTTTAACCTTCGCAAGGACCGGGCGTAGCCACACTCGGTTCAACTAAAGTTGGAGAAACTGATACCCGCCAGCCACCTGTGTGCAAAGCACGTCGGTAGAACCAGTCTCGCGTAAGCGTACGCGTAATGTCGGTCCGGGCCGCTTCATCCAACAATACCGCCGAACCAAAGTATGACATGCTGGTAAGCAGTATGACTTATATCGCCCACAACTCACTTGTGTTCTACTCGTGCACAACATCAACGCATAAAACCTAGGCTCGGATGCCACTGTTGGGGAACGTAGTAATTTCAAAAATTTCCTACGCACACGCAAGATCATGGTGATGCATAGCAACGAGAGGGGAGAGTGTTGTCTACGTACCCTCGTAGACCGTTCGCGGAAGCGTTATATCAACGCGGTTGATGTAGTCGTACGTCTTCACAATCCGACCGATCCAAGTACCGAAAGCACGACACCTCCGAGTTCTGCACACGTTCGGCTCGGTGACGTCCTCGCCTTGTCGATCCAGCAAGAGGGGCGAAGTAGTAGATGAGTTCCGGCAGCACGACGGCGTGGTGACGGTGTTGGTGAAGAACAATCTCCGCAGGGCTTCACCTAAGCACTACGAAAACTATGACGGAGGATAAACTAGAGGAGACGGGGTAGCCGGCACACGGCTTGGTGTTTCTTGATGTGTCTTTGGTGCTAGCCCTACCCCTCTATTTATATGTTGAGCCCTGGGGTCGAAACTTGGAGTAAAAGCCTCCTCAAAGTCGGTTTCACCCGAAAGGCAAGAGTCCTTCTCGGACTCCAGGGCTAGACGCCAGGGTTCCCGGCGTCTACCCCCTAGACGTCAGGGTTCCTGGCGTCTAGCCTCTGATCTCCGCAAAACTTCCTTTTGCACTTTCCAAAAACCTTGTGGGCTTTCCCCTTTGGCCCAAATAAAGTGTTCTCATGCCCAAACATTTCGGGAAACATCCGGAACCCCTTCCGGTGAATTCCGGAACCCTTCCAGAGATCAAACACTACTATCCACATATCAATCTTTACTTCCGGACCATTCCGGAGTTCCTCATCATATCTGTGATCTCATCCAAAACTCCGAACAATATTCGGTCACCAACATACATAACTCATAGTACTATATCGTCAGCGAACGTTAAGCGTGCGGACCCTACGGGTTCGAGAACTATGTAGACATGACCGAGACACCTCTCTTGTCAATAACCAATAGCGGGACCTGGATGCCCATATTGGCTCCTACATACTCTACGAAGATCTTTATCGGTCATACCGCATAACAACATACGTTGTTGAAAGTGCTAGTGATCGACTAGAGGGGGAGGGGTGAATAGGCAATTTTTATGAAAGTGTTCAAAACATGGAAGTTTCGAAGACAAACGATAGAAATAAACCTATTACCATACAACGGAAGATAGACTACACTAGGCAAACCATAGTCAAGTATTCAATGAAGTGAAAGCATAATGACTAATAGCAGCTAGGCAGTAAAGATCAGGTAGGAAGATATTGTGAAGCCAATCAGAACAAGTAGTCACTCAGTGAAGACAAAAGATAATGCAATCATACAATGACTTCACAAGAACCAACAGTAAGCAAAGGGAAGGGAAGGATGAAACCAGTGACTCGTTAAAGACAATGATTTGTTGGACCAGTTCCAGTTGCTGTGACAACTGTATGTCTGGTTAGGGAGGCTGAGATTCAACTCAGAAGACCTCGTCTTCACCTTATTTCCCTTGAGCTAAGGACACCCAGTCCTCGCCCAATCACTCTGGTAAGTCTTCAAGGTATACTTCCAAACCTTCACAGACTTCGTTCACCGGCGATCCACAATGACTCTTGAATGCTCAGAACGCAACGCCTAACCGGCTGGAGGATTCACAGTCCTCAAGTGTAATAAGTCTTCAGATCACACAGACAGGAAGACTTAAGTGATGCCTAACACTCTTTGGCTCTGGGTGTTTAGGGCTTTATCCTCGCAAGGAATTCTCTCTCAAAGGCTTCGAGGTGAGTTGCTCTCAAACGACAAAAGCCGTACTCTAACTCTGAGCAGCCAACCGTTTATGGTTGTAGGGGGTGGGCTATTTATAGCCACTAGGCAACCCAACCTGATTTATCAGAAATGACCCTGGGTCACTAAGGAACTTACACGTGTTCCAATGGTCAGATTTCAAACACACACGGCAACTTTACTTGGGCTACAAGCAAAGCTGACTTATCCAACTCTGGACAAGATTTGCTCTCATAGTCTTCACTCGAAGACATATGATTTTGGTTAAGCATCACTTCAGTCATTCTGACTGGTTCTCTTGGACCCCACTTAACAGTACGGTGGTTCCTATGAATCAACAAAGAAGAAAAAGAACGACAAAAGAACTAGGTCTTCGCGCTCCATAGTCTTCATGTGATGTCTTCTCTTGTCATAGTCTTCAATGTGAATGTCTTCACATGCCACCTTTGTCTTCAATGTCTTCTTACATTTTTAGGGGTCATCTCTGGTAGGAAAACCGAATCAATGAGGGACTTCTACCTGTGTTATCCTGCAATTCTCACAAACACATTAGTCCCTCAACTAGGTTTGTCGTCAATACTCCAAAACCAACTAGGGGTAGCACTAGATGCACTTACAATCTCCCCCTTTTTGGTGATTGATGACAAACTAGTTGAAGTTTTCAACGGGGAATATAATATGTGAAATTGTAAAGGATAGGGGATTGTCTTCATAAGTTGCAAGGGCTCCCCCTGAAGATGTGCATATAAGTAATTTTCTTTTGGAATGCAAATGCACATGGCAGGTTGTACTTGTGGAGATCCTCTTCAACTTATGATGACAATTCATCATGCATGAAAAGTATGTGAAGATAATGACATGCATAATGAAAAATGGACGTCTGCAAAATGATCTAAGTGCGAAATTTATCGTCGCACATGCGGAATTTATCATCGCATCACAGAATAGCAAATAAGTAGCAGACGGCCATCGAGTTTAAGTGTTACAACTCAAAGAACCAAATGTATCAAAACGGGAGTTGTAAACACTAGGCAAAATATAAAGCAACCGCCCATATGGACCCGCTTGAAGACTATCAAACTCATATGCTTCTCCCTCTTTTGTCAGTAAGGACCAAAAAGGTTTGAAGACATAGAGCATCTACTCGTTCCCATGAGGAGTAGGTGAAGCAGCAAGGTCGTCGGTGTTGTTAGGCGGTGCAGACGAACTCGGGGCAGTGTCGATGCATGCAGAAGTAGGGGTGGTGAAGTAGCATCGTCTTTGTCATCGATCACTCTAGCATTCACAGTTGCCGCGGAGGAAGAGAACTCAGAGTCTTCAAGAGACGGAGCTCGTCGCAGCACAGTCCTTCTTGGAGGTGTTGAGTCAAACTTGAAGCGTTCAGAGAAGTCATCCTCTTGAAGATCATCCTCAAAGCGCATAAGCGTCAGCCCTTTCCATGTACGCCGACAGGTTTCATGGGCAACAAAGGCATTCTTGGTGGTAAGATTGTGAATCCTGTTTACGTCCACCAAGAGGCTTTGCATTTGGCGCTTCAGCCAGTCATGATGCCTATCCTGTTTCTGATGAAGGGCAACCAGAAGCTCTCGATCATTGAGAACACGGGATCGCTTCTTGGGCCGTTGGGCAATGGTGCTGTAAGTGGCTTCAGTGAGGGCACGGTGAGGTGCACGTGTAGTGCCAGCCAAAGGATAAACACGAGAGACTGCTTGAACTCCTTCAACATTTTGAGAGAAGCTTTGATTCTCAGCATTCTGAAGACTAAGAGGCTCCTTGGCAGGCTCTGGATAGATGGCTTCAACTGACATATCGACGTCAGGCAGAAAGATCCGTTGATTGCGAGCAGAGGGCTGATAGGTGACAGCTGAGTGTAGTTTGATCAGCCGCATTATCCATGGAGCGTAAAACTTCAAGCCAAAAATGTCAGATCCTGATGTAGCAAGCTGGCGAATAAAGAAGTCTTGTGCATTGAAGCTTTTGCCATGAAGAATGTGAAAGACCAACGTCTTCATTGCGCCTTCTAGCTTGGCATGTGGAGAATGTCCTTTGATGGGCCAGAGAGTTCGCCTTATGATGTGATAGATGGTACGTGGCAGATACTCAAGGTTTTCAACACAGAACTCCTTAGGATATTCAGCATCTGGAGGCAAAGGCTTCATCATGCTAAGCATCTGACTCATATTGGGCTCAGGCTTGTGGAAGATGCTTTTCATAGCAGCACTGTGAAGTTGACAACCAGGTTCATACAGATCTCCTGGAGTGGGCAGGCCAGTAAGCTCAATGATATCAAAGGCTTTGGCTTCATGATGAACATTGCATGTCATCCACTCAAGGACCCAAGTCTTCGGATCCCTGTTGTAGCCACGGATATGAAGAGTGGCATAGAATTGGAGCAGCAATTCTTTATTCCAGTGCTCCTTATCAGTGACGAACTGCAGCAAGCCTGACTCTCTGAAGTAATCCAGAGCTTCTTCCAAACAGGGCAGTCCAGTTATGGCTTCAGTGTCAAGACGCATATGTGGGAAAATGCGACCTTGATTGTACAGAATGCATGAGTAATAACTGCGCTGCTGATAACTCCAGAACCGATCAGAAGATATTCTTGCCTTCGTGTAGGGGTTCTTGGTGCTATCAAAGAAGGTGTTGTGTGCCTTGAAGCCATTGATATTGAACGATCCGGGTGCAGATGCAGTGCCTGGAAACCTGGGCAACCTTGGTATTGGCTTCTGAACTTGAGGCCTGTGCTCAACGTGATAGTCAAACTGAGGACCAGCAGCAGGCGGAGGAGTCAGAAAAGGCCATTTGACAGTGACAAGTTGGCCATAGTTGAATGCTTGCTCGATAGTGTGTGGCCTTGGTGGTGGAACAGGAGCAGTGGCATCAACAGAGGCGTCAGGCTGCACATCTGTTGCGGTTGCATCATTGGCGTCTTTGGCTTCTGGCACATTGGTTGGTGCAGGATCCACATTTGCTTCAGCCATTACTACGTCATTGACTTCATTTGTGTTGGTGGTGGCAGCCTCAAGATTCTCAACCTCCACTTGATGAGCTGGAGGGTCGGGCACAGACATGTTCACTTCAGGAACAACTTCTTCAGAGTTTGGGGGTGTAGGGACACGATGTTCTTCTTGTTTGTCATCGGCTAATGCAGCCGGATTGTCTTCAGCACCTTTGGCTTCAGACTCAGAGACAGTCACAGTAGGAGTGGCATCTGGAAACACTTGACGTGCAACAGATTGGTGGTGCACTTCTCCTTCTGGAACGCTCGGAAGAGGGACTTGAGAACTTGGTCCTTTGCGAAGCCTGCGTAGCGCTGGCGACGCCTGTGGAGATGGAGTTGGCTGGGCCTCAAAGTCATCCTCTTCTTGCACTGATGGGGTTGCTTGAGGAGAGCTTGAAGTGTCTTGTCTCTGTGGGTGATCAGCCCACGATGCATCTTGAGCAGTTGGCGTCAGAGGACGACCAATGCTGATGAGTTCGCTGTGCGTAAGCACAGGCGATGATACCAGTTGGTGCTCGATCTGAGGAAGGACTTCATCATCTTCAACATTATCATGGTGACCAATGTCTTCAGCAGCGATGGGGTAAACTGCTGGAATGTCTTCAGCATCAGGAGCCTCTGTGGAAGCAGGCTCATGAACAATCAGTTGGTGCTCGTGGTGTTCAGATGCAGGGCGAACCATTGAGATAGGTTCAACAACTAAGAGCTCTGTTGGAGCAGCCCGATCCTTCTTGGTTTTGCACTTCTTCTTAGAGGGAGCGACATCAGAAGCTTCATGATTTTTCCTTTTTCTGGCTTCAGCCTCGGCAGTCCTCGTCTTCTTCAGTTCTGAAGCGGTTGACCTGACCTTTGGCTTCGAGCCAGTCATGCTGCTTGGGAAGACTATGCGAGGTTCTTCCTGCCTTGAAGGTGCAGATTGGTCAGTTGAGGGCTTCTTCTTCTTTGCAGCCATTCTTGGGTCGATGCCAGGATGACCAAGAGCCTTGCGCTTCTCAGCCTCATTGTAGGCTTGCACACACTTGTCAGCCAAGCTCTTCATGCGTTCACGAGAACCTTGAGCTTCTTCACGCTTTTTGAGAAAGGCTTCCTTGAGCTCGTGCAACATAATCTTAAAGTTTTTCACATCTTGCACGCTGAGCTTGGCCATGTGCTTCTTGAACTGAGCTTTCTCATAGTCGATCTTTAGCTTCAGTTTAATGATGCGCTGAGCTAGAGATAGCTCAGAAGCAATGGCGCCATGGAAGGCGACACTGAGGCCAATTGGAAGTTGCAGATCTTTAAAGCTGAGGTTGGGCGTGTCAAACCACTCATCAATGAAGTTATGGAGGATTGCCACATCAAAGAGAGGCAAATCATTAAAGATCTCTGCTTCTTCCTTGATCTTGATCAGTTGCTCAAGAGCGTCATCTGCAAGATCTTCATCGCTGGAAAGATCAATGGCGTCATTGCGCAGAATAGCAGTAGCAGTCAGTGCCTGATCAGTACTCTTTCTCATCTCAGTCTTCTTGGAGATACGTGATAGATCTTTAGACTGCACACTGTCTTCAGGAGGTGTAGTAGCCAGTGGCTTCGCATGTAAGACCTTTGGTGCAGGAGCAGGCTTTGAAGCTTTAGGCTTCTTCAGTTTCTTTGGCTTCGGCGGTGCAGGCGCTTCATCAGATTCAGCGTCATCTGCAGGCTCATCCACGGCTGTCCCTTGAACCATGATATGAGTGATGAGACCTTCCAGGTTGTAGAAGGGCCCAACAAGATTGGGTTCAGCTTCGCGGGTGCCATCGGCATGGGGAGTAGAAGGACCAGGGTTGAAGTCTAGTCCCAATGTTTTCTTGTTTTGCTTAGCCGAGTTCTTGGTAAACTAGAAGTTGCGCTTGAACAGATTGTCGTCACGACACCATAGCAATGACGATGGATCAGCATCTGCAGGCTGTGGTCCACGGACCATGCAGGGATAGAAGCCTTGTTCAATGGCTTCATCTCTGGACCTGGGTTGAAGATTTCTGTATAGGATGTCTCCCCATGGTCGCTTGATGGCATTCTTCTCTGCATATTCCTGGGTCACAAACCTGTACTTGAACCATTACTCAACCCAGTACCTTCGAATCCATTGGATTCGTGTCTTGCGCTAATTGTAATCCTCTTCTGGGTCTGTCTTGTACAGCTCTGAGAGGTCATCAGGCAGATCTCTTGATGTTCCCCCTCGACGCTGTCGGCCACCCTTCCTTGCTGATTTCTCTGTAGCCATGATCTTCAAACTGAATGGCTTCAACACGTTCAAAGGTTTGAAAGGCTTCCGCTTGCTGGTCAAACAGGAACTGGCTTCGGGAGAATTTATGTGATGCTATAAGAATTCTGCAAATGAATGCAGACTATGAGAACCAAGGGATTCTCCCACGGACACGTACTTGTGACAGCATTAAGGTGCGAAGGAAGGGGAAGAGGTCATATGCATTCTCAGAAGATTTTGAAGATAAATCAGTTTAGAAGACATTGACCTCATAGTGCGAAGACATTCACTCATAGATAGAGAGTTGGTTCCAGATTTGTACGAATCCACGAATAAGTACAAGTGAGGAATCTAACTACTTTGTGAAGCATAAGTGAACATACTAGGCATATTATGAGATGCAGTGTGAAATAGATCCAACTTGTGTGAACAGAAACTGCTTGTGGTAGAAAGTGATGGATCTGTAGAATCAAAGGGGCCGTAAAAAAGAAGTTTTATTTACCCCATGAAGGACTGCTAGACGAAGTGGGAGAGGAGGCCGAGCAGATCGATCGTCCGTGCCCTAACTTGGCGACGGAGGACTCCTATGGCGACGACGGAGAAGACGATGTCCGCGGCCGGCGTGAAGACGACGTCGGTGAGGTCGCGGCAACTAAGCGCTTCGTCGCCGGCGTCGTCGAGGGTGAGCGGTGGCGCTAGGGTTTGTGCGAGAGTGGAAGAAAGGATAATGACTGTGGTGAGGCATGTATTTATAGAGACAGGGACGACACAGTGTTATTACACAGGTGTCCCTGGCGATTCACATCTGAAGGACACGTGACCATCATGCAACATATCGGAGGTTGTTCCACGTTCCCACGCACGCCTGGATTGTCGGGTGGTCGTTCCCACTTCTCCGGGTTTCAGGTGAAGGAATTAGCATTGAAAACGGACTTAATGTTTGTCTCTGTATCTTCTGCTGACAAGGACGCAAAGAAGATATTCGACAGTTTCAATAGAATGCATATGATTTGGAGAGATAGAGTTTGAGATAGAAAGCATAGAGAGGTTAGGGTCCGATCACATTCACTTAGTTCAAAAGATTCAACAAGAAGACATAGCTATAAGTGAATGTTGTAGAGGACAGAACACTTGTATATATATATATATATAGATGAGAAAGACAATAAAATCAACATAGTGAAGATAATCATGAAGACAAGTTGAGATTGAAGCCAAACCAAATGTGAAGACATACCAAATGTAACGCCATGAGTGAAACACTTTTAACTGAAAAATTTGGTGGTGGCGTTACCCACCGTATAGGAAGTATTAGACTCAGACACGGCGCACAATTATCGTGGCGCTCCAAAGTCAAATTCTACATTAATGTATTCACACTTAGAATGTAAGTCTTCATTGATTGAAGATATACTTTACTTCGTGTGTTGAACATCTAAGTCATCAATATGCATAAGTGTTAGGATGTGTGCCTGATCACAGGACATTTGAGGATTCCAAGATATTTAGCTCACACCATAACTTGCAAAACCTCTTCTCATCCAAGGGCTTGGTGAAGATATCTTCCAATTGCTCTTCAGTGTTGATGTGTATGATATCAATATCTTCCTTCACAACATGATCTCTGAGAAAGTGATGACGAATTTCAATGTGCTTTGTCTTCGAGTGCTGAACTAGGTTGTTGGCAATCTTGATGGCGCTTTTGTTGTCGCAGTAGAGTGGCACTTGCTTCAGATGAATGCCATAATCTTTGAGTGTTTACTTCATCCATAGAAGCTGAGCGCAGCAAGATCCAGCAGCAATGTATTCAGATTCAGCAGTGGAGAGAGATACACAGTTCTGCTTCTTT
Source organism: Triticum urartu (assembly GCF_003073215.2). Classification (NCBI taxonomy): domain Eukaryota; kingdom Viridiplantae; phylum Streptophyta; class Magnoliopsida; order Poales; family Poaceae; genus Triticum; species Triticum urartu. Next base: position 59,689,488 of record NC_053026.1, on the reverse strand, counting down.
GAAGACCAACATACAAGTGATCGTCCCAGAAAGTGACATGTGCCTGATGTAGACTTGCGATCCACCTTGTCACCAGCATAATCAGCATCCGAGAATCCAACCAGATCAAACTCTGAGCCCTTTGGATACCATAATCCTAATGTTGGGGTGTGAGCCAAATATCGAAGAATTCGCTTCACAGCTAAGTGATGCGATTCCTTTGGTGCCGCTTGGAATCGAGCACACATGCAAACACTAAGCATATTATCTGGCCTAGATGCACATAGATAAAGTAAAGAACCAATCATGGAGCGGTATACCTTTTGATCGAACTCTTTACCATTGTCGTCGGGACCCAGATGATGTTTGGCTGGCATTGGAGTCGTGAAGCCTTTGCAGTCTTGCATCCCAAATTTCTTCAGGCAATCTTTGAGGTACTTCTCTTGAGATATGAAGATGCCGTTGCGTTGCTGACGTATTTGAAGACCAAGGAAGAACTTCAGCTCACCCATCATGGACATCTGATATTGCTCTTGCATCATATATCCAAACTCGTCTGTGTATTTCTGATTGGTGCAGCCGAAGATAATGTCATCCACATATATTTGGCACACAAATAGTTCACCATCATATGTCTTCATGAAGAGAGTGGGGTCAAGGGAACCAGGTTTGAAGCCTTTGCTCTTCAGGAAGTATTTGAGTGTGTCATACCAAGCCCGAGGGGCTTGTTTGAGGCCATACAGCGCCTTGTTGAGCTTGTACACCATGTCAGGATGTTTTGGATCTTCAAAGCCAGGCAGTTGTGCAACATACACTTCTTCGTCAATCTTGCCATTGAGAAAAGCGCTCTTCACATCCATTTGATACAGAAGAATGTTATGATGATTTGCATAGGCCAGCAGTATGTGTATGAGAACCATTCAACTTTCTTGGGTTCAGATATTGAGACAAATGCGAAGTGCCCACAGAAATTTGCTAGCTGTGTTGCCCTTGAACGAGTGAGTGGACCTGGTGCATTGATGCTATCAATTATTCTCTCAATCTGTACTTCATTTGCGACACGAGGATGTACAGGACGAAGATTTTGCTCTTGCTGATCATTGTCATCATTAGAAGGATTGTCTTCAGGCTGAGCATTGTCTTCAGTTTGATCATTGTCTTCAGGTTGATCAGGTGCGGAGATGATAAGTTCCTCTTCCGGCTGAGCTTCAGAAGGTATGATTTCTCCAGTTCCCATAAGTTTGATTGATTCACTGGATGGAACTTCATCTAGCACATTTGGCAGGTGCTCTCTTTGTGAGCCGTTAGTCTCATCGAACCGCACATCCACTATTTCAACCACTTTATAATGAAAGAGGTTGAAGACTCTGTAGGAGTGTGAATCCTTTCCATATCCAAGCATAAAACCTTCATGTGCTTTTGGTGCAAATTTTGAAGTGTGATGTGGATCCTTGATCCAGCACCTGGCACCAAATACTCTGAAGTAATTGACATCTGGCTTCTTGCCAGTAAGGAGCTCATAGGATGTCTTGTTGAGAAGCTTGTGAAGATAAACACGGTTGATGATATGGCATGCAGTATCAATGGCTTCAGGCCAGAACTTTCTTGGAGTCTTGTATTCATCAAGCATCGTCCGGGCCATCTCAATAAGTGTTCTGTTCTTGCGTTCCACGACGCCATTCTGCTGTGGTGTGTACGGAGCTGAGAATTCATGTGTAATGCCCAAAGTATCAAGATAAGTGTCTAGACCAGTGTTCTTGAATTCAGTGCCGTTATCACTTCTGATGTGCTTGATCTTGACGCCATAGTTGTTCATGGCTCGATTGGCGAAGCGTCTGAAGACATCCTGCACTTCAGTCTTGTAAAGGATTATATGCACCCAAGTATGTCTTGAATAATCATCAACAATGACAAAGCCATAGAGACAAGCAGTAGTAGTAAGAGTTGAGTAATGAGTGGGACCGAAAAAGATCCATGTGGAGCAGTTCGAAGGGTTGAGTCGTTGTCATGATTGTCTTCGAGGGATGCTTGGCCCTCGTCATCTTTCCTGCTTCACAGGCACCGCATAAGTGATCCTTCTTGAACTTGACGCCCTCGATGCCTATGACATGCTTCTTCCTTGCAAGGGTGTGGAGGTTCCTCATGCCAGCATGCCCTAGCCTCCAATGCCAGAGCCAGCATTCAGAAGCTTTTGCTAGAAGACATACGGCAAGTTGTGGTCCTCTGAGAAATCTACCATGTACAAATCATCTTTCCGATACCCTTCAAACACTAGAGACTTGTCAGATTCCATTAGTACAAGGCAACGATATTTTCCAAACATCACAATCATGTTTAAATCGCAAAGCATTGAAACAGACATTAAGTTGAAACCAAGGGATTCAACAAGCATGACTTTATCCATGTGTTGATCCTTTGAGATTGCAACTCTACCTAGACCCAATACCTTGCTTTTACCAGTGTCAGCAAATGTGATGTGACTTTTGTCAGATGGACGTAGTGTTGAGTCCATAAGAAGGCTTCGCTTGCCAGTCATGTGATTGGTACACCCACTATCAATAATCCATTCTGAAGCAGCTGGTGTCGTACCCTACAGTGCAGTTAGGGGGATAGGCTTCACGAAAAGAATTGTGAAGCAAAAACATTTGACGAACCAGTGGATTATGAAAGCTTAGATCGAGATTTGGACTGATAGGGCGAGTAGCAAGCGATTCAGGAACAAAGTACATAATAAGACCATTTGGGCATTTGATCTTGCACCCTACAAGATTTTTAAGGTCCCCAGCAATAGCGGCAGACGATTTTGGTTTTCGGCTGGAGACCTTTCCCTGCAAAAGAGAGTTAAGCTTTCTTAGCCACCAACATCTTCAAGGGTGGCTTCGAAGCAATGAGTCTAAGTGCAGCATCTGAGAACTTTGGCTTTGGAGCCCTAGCAAAAAGTCTTGCAAGTGGACAATAGTACTCATAAGAATAAGTAGAATAGTTCTTGGTCTTATGAACATGGCGGTTTGATGAAACACGCTCATATTCACAGGCCCGAGTACGGTTTCCCTGCAAAACATTTGCGTTAGTGCGACTCAGGTGAGTCCTCTGTCTGTATGAAGCCTTTGGACCATATGAAGCCTGTGGTCTGTGGTTTGTCTTCTTCACCTGTGGTGTCATGATGACATTCACAGGAAGATTCTCCAAACACCTTTTCGGCACCCAGACCTTCTTCATAGGCAGTCCATTCCTGTAGTTAGTACCAATATACCTGGCAAACACTTCACCATTCTGATTCTTAAACAGTTTATAGTTTGCATCAAAGGATTCATCAATAACAATGGGATTAGCACAAGTGAAGCCAGATAGAGTGGATGGATCCGCTGAAGGTTCCTTTGCAGCAACCCATGTGGTTTTGAGGTACTGCTCAGGTTTCCAGTAAGAGGCATCAGCATTCATTTTCCTTTCGAACCCAACACCCTCTTTCCTAGGGTTTCGGTTCAGGATCTGCCTTTTGAGGACATCACATAGTGTCTGATGCCCTTTGAGACTTTTGTATATCCCTGTTTCAAGCAATGTCTTCAACCTAGCATTCTCATCAACAATAGCAGTGGTATCCTCAGCAGAGGGGTTAGTTACCACATCAAGAGTTGAAGATATTGCAACAGTAGCAGCAGTAGAACACTCAGCAACAGAAGTAGCATTGTCACGCTTGATGCATTTAAGACATGGTGGTTCAAATCCTTCCTGAGCGGAACTGATCTGTTCGGCGCGAAGTGACTTGTTTTCCTTTTGAAGATCTTCATGAGCCGCTCTCAATTTCTCAAGATCTTGCTTCCTTTGAAGATAATCATAGGAAAGCTTTTCATGAGTTGTTGAGAGCATTTCATGACGACTTTCAAGTTCCTCATACTTAACGTGAAGATTTTTTATGTCTTCAATTAAGGACTGAGATCGAGTCATTTCAGCGTCTAACAGATCATCGCTTTTGTCTAACAGTTTTTGAATATGTTCCATAGCTTTCTGTTGTTCAGTTGCAATTTTAGCAAGTGTTTTATAGCTGGGTTTTGAACCACAATCAGAGTCATCTTCACTAGATGTTTGATAGTGAGTAGTGCGTGTGTTTACCTTGGCACCGCGTGCCATGAAGCAGTAGGTAGGAGCGGAGTAGTCCTTGTCATTTGCATCGGTGTCGGTGATGAAGTCATTATCTTCAGTGTTGAAGATGGACTTGGCAACGTATGCTGTAGCCAGACTTGCAACGCCAGAATTGGGCTCCTCCTCAGACTCCACCTCCGCCTCCTCAGAAGCGGACTCCTCCTCTGAATCCATTTCCTTGCCAACAAACGCACGTGCCTTGCCAGATGAGCTCTTCTTGTGTGATGAAGACTTTGAGGAAGACTTGGAAGAAGACTTTGAGTATTTCTTCTTCTTCTTGTCATCAGAGTCATATTCCTTGCTCTTCTTCTTCTTCTTGTTCTCATTGTCCCACTGCGGACACTCAGAGATGTAGTGGCCAGGTTTCTTGCACTTGTGGCATGTTCTCTTCTTGTAGTCATGAGCAGAAACTTCATCATTCCTTGATCTTGACCGTGAAGACTTTCTGAAGCGTTTCTTCTTGGTGAATTTTTGGAACTTCTTCACAAGCATAGCAAGCTCCTTTCCAATGTCTTCAGGATCATCAGAACTGCTGTCAGATTCTTCTTCAGATGAGGAGACAACTTTTGCCTTCAAGGCATGAGTTCGCCCATAGTTGGGACCATAGATGTCTCTTTTCTCAGAAAGCTGAAACTCATGTGTGTTGAGCCTCTCAAGTATGTCAGACGGATCGAGTGTCTTGAAATCAGGACGTTCTTGAATCATCAGGGCTAGGGTGTCAAACGAGCTGTCAAGTGATCTCAGGAGTGTCTTGACGACTTCATGCTTGGTGATCTCAGTGGCGCCGAGAGCTTGAAGCTCATTTGTGATGTCAATGAGTCGATCAAACATGAGATGGACGTTCTCATTGTCATTTCTCTTGAAGCGGTTGAAGAGGTTGCGAAGGACACTGATTCTCTGATCTCTCTGGGTTGAGACGCCTTCATTGACCTTGGAGAGCCAGTACCAGACTAGCTTAGATGTTTCCAAAGCACTCACGCGGACATACTGTCCTTTGGTCAGATGACCACAGATGATGTTCTTGGCAGTGGAGTCCAGTTGAACGAACTTCTTGACATCAGCAGTGGTGACACCTTCACCAGCCTTGGGAACGCCATTATTGACGACATACCATAGGTCGACATCAATGGCTTCAAGATGCATGCGCATCTTATTCTTCCAGTAGGGATATTCAGTTCCATCAAAGACGGGGCAAGCAGCGGAGACCTTAATTATCCCTGCAGTCGACATAGCTAAAACTCCAGGTGTTTAAACCGAATCACACAGAACAAGGGAGTACCTTGCTCTGATACCAATTGAAAGTGCTAGTGATCGACTAGAGGGGGGGTGAATAGGCGATTTTTATGGAAGTCTTCAAAACATGGAAGTTTCGAAGACAAAAGATAGAAATAAACCTATTACCATACAGCGGAAGGTAGACTAGACTAGGCAAACCATAGTCAAGTATTCAATGAAGTGAAAGCATAATGACTAATAGCAGCGAGGCAGTAAAGATCAGGTAGGAAGATATTGTGAAGCCAATCAGAACAAGTATTCACTCAGTGAAGACAAAAGATAATGCAATCATACAATGACTTCACAAGAACCAACAGTAAGCAAAGGGAAGGATGAAACCAGTGACTAGTTGAAGACAATGATTTGTTGGACCAGTTCCAGTTGCTATGACAACTGTACGTCTGGTTAGGGAGGCTGAGATTCAACTCAGAAGACCTCGTCTTCACCTTATTCCCCTTGAGCTAAGGACACCCAGTCCTCGCCCAATCACTCTGGTAAGTCTTCAAGGTAGACTTCCAAACCTTCACAGACTTCGTTCACCGGCGATCCACAATGACTCTTGGATGCTCAGAACGCGACGCCTAACCGGCTGGAGGATTCACAGTCCTCAAGTGTAATAAGTCTTCAGATCACACAGACAGGAAGACTTAAGTGATGCCTAACACTCTTTGGCTCTGGGTGTTTAGGGCTTTATCCTCGCAAGGAATTCTCTCTCAAAGGCTTCGAGGTGGGTTGCTCTCAAACGACAAAAGCCATACTCTAACTCTAAGCAGCCAACCGTTTATGGTTGCAGGGGTTGGGCTATTTATAGCCACTAGGCAACCCGACCTGATTTGTCCAAAATGACCCTGGGTCACTAAGGAACTGACACGTGTTCCAACGGTCAGATTTCAAACACACACGACAACTTTACTTGGGCTACAAGCAAAGCTGACTTATCCAACTCTGGATAAGATTTGCTCTCATAGTCTTCACTCGAAGACATAGGATTTTGGTTAAGCATCACTTCAGTCATTCAGACTGGTTCTCTTGGACCCCACTTAACAGTACGGTGGTTCCTATGACTCAACAAAGAAGAAAAAGAACGACGAAAGAGCTAGGTCTTCGCGCTCCATAGTCTTTATGCGATGTCTTCTCTCGTCATAGTCTTCAATGTGAATGTCTTCACATACCACCTTTGTCTTCAATGTCTTCTAACATTTTTAGGGGTCATCTCTGGTAGGAAAACCGAATCAATGAGGGACTTCTACCTGTGTTATCCTGCAATTCTCACAAACACATTAGTCCCTCAACTAGGTTTGTCGTCAATACTCCAAAACCAACTAGGGGTGGCACTAGATGCACTTACAGTTGTTCCCTTTGTCATCGGTATGTTACTTGCCCGAGATTCGATCGTCGGTATCTCAATACCTAGTTCAATCTCATTACCGGCAAGTCTCTTTACTCGTTCCGTAATACATCATCCCGCAACTAACTCATTAGTTGCAATGCTTGCAAGGCTTATAGTGATGTGCATTACCGAGTGGGCCCAGAGATACCTCTCCGACAATCGGAGTGACAAATCCTAATCTCGAAATACGCCAACCCAACAAGTACCTTTGGAGACACCTGTAGAGCACCTTTATAATCACCCAGTTACGTTGTGACGTTTGGTGGCACACAAAGTGTTCCTCCGGTAAACGGGAGTTGCATAATCTCATAGTCATAGGAACATGTGTAAGTCATGAAGAAAGCAATAGCAACAAACTAAACGATCAAGTGCTAAGCTAACGGAATGGGTCAAGTCAATCACATCATTCTCCTAATGATGTGATCCCGTTAATCAAATGACAACTCATGTCTATGGTTAGGAAACTTAACCATCTTTGATCAACGAGCTAGTCAAGTAGAGGCATACTAGTGACACTCGGTTTGTCTATGTATTCACACATGTATTATGTTTCTGGTTAATACAATTCTAGCATGAATAATAAACATTTATCATGAAATAAGGAAATAAATAATAACTTTATTATTGCCTCTAGGGCATATTTCCTTCAGTCTCCCACTTGCACTAGAGTCAATAATCTAGATCACATCGCCATGTGATTTAACATCAATAGTTCACATCACCATGTGATTAACACCCATAGTTCACATCGTCATGTGACCAACACCCAAAGGGTTTACTAGAGTCAATAATCTAGTTCACATCGCTATGTGATTAACACCCAAAGAGTACTAAGGTGTGATCATGTTTTTGCTTGTGAGAGAAGTTTAGTCAACGGGTCTGCAACATTCAGATCCGTATGTATTTTGCAAATTTCTATCTCAACAATGCTCTGCACGGAGCTACTCTAGCTAATTGCTCCCACTTTCAATATGTATCCAGATTGAGACTTAGAGTCATCTGGATCAGTGTCAAAACTTGCATCGTCGTAACCCTTTACGACGAACCTTTTGTCACCTCCATAATCGAGAAACATATCCTTACTCCAGTAAGGATAATTTTGACCAATGTCCAGTGATCTACTCCTAGATCACTATTGCACTCCCTTGCCAAAAACAGTGTAGGGTATACAATAGGTCTGGTACACAGCATGGCATACTTTATAGAATCAATGGCTGAGGCATAGGGAATGACTTTCATTCTCTTTCTATCTTCTGCCGTGGTCGGGCTTTGAGTCTTACTCAATTTCACACCTTGTAACACAGGCAAGAACTCTTTCTTTGACTGTTCCATTTTGAACTATTTCAAAATCTTGTCAAGGTATGTACTCATTGAAAAACTTATCAAGCGTCTTGATCTATCTCTATAGATCTTGATGCTCAATATGTAAGCAGCTTCACCGAGGTCTTTCTTTGAAAAACTCCTTTCAAACATTCCTTTATGCTTTGCAGAATAATTCTACATTATCTCCGATCAACAATATGTCATTCACATATAGTTATCAGAAATGATGTAGTGCTCCCACTCACTTTCTTGTAAATATAGGCTTCACCGCAAGTCTGTATAAAACTATATGCTTTGATCAACTTATCAAAGTGTATATTCCAACTCCGAGATGCTTGCACCAGTCCATAGATGGATCGCTGGAGCTTGCATATTTTGTTAGCACCTTTTAGGATTGACAAAACTTTCTTGTTGCATCATATATAACTCTTCTTTAATAAATCCATTAAGGAATGTAGTTTTGTTTATCCATTTGCCAGATTTCATAAAATGTGGCAATTGCTAACATGATTCAGACAGACTTAAGCATAGATACGAGTGAGAAACTCTCATCGTAGTCAACACCTTGAACATGTCGAAAACCTTGTGCGACAATTCTAGCTTTGTAGATAGCAACACCACTATCAGCGTCCGTCTTCCTCTTGAAGATCCATTTAATCTCAATGGCTCGCTGATCAATGGGAAAGTCAATCAAAGTCCATACTTTGTTCTCATACATGGATCTCATCTCAGATTTCATGGCCTCAAGCCATTTCGCGGATTCTGGGCTCATCATCGCTTCCTCATAGTTCGTAGGTTCGTCATGGTCAAGTAACATGACCTTCAGAACAGGATTACCGTACCACTCTGGTGCGGATCTCACTCTGGTTTACCTACGAGGTTTCGGTAGTAACTTGATCTGAAGTTACATGATCTTCATCATTAGCTTCCTCACTAATTGGTGTAGTAGTCACAGGAACAGATTTCTGTGATGAACTACTTTCCAATAAGGGAGCAGGTACATTTACCTCATCAAGTTCTACTTTCCTCCCACTCACTTCTTTCGAGAGAAACTCCTTCTCTAGAAAGACTCCGAATTTAGCAACAAAAGTCTTGCCTTCGGATCTGTGATAGAAGGTGTACCCAACAGTCTCCTTTGGGTATCCTATGAAGACACATTTCTCTGATTTGGGTTTGAGCTTATCAGGATGAAACTTTTTCATATAAGCATCGCAGTCCCAAACTTTAAGAAACGACAGCTTAGGTTCCTTGCCAAACCATAGTCCATACGGTGTCGTCTCAACGGATTTAGATGGTGCCCTATTTAACGTGAATGCAGCTGTCTCTAATGCATAACCCCAAAACGATAGTGGTAGATCGGTAGGAGACATCATAGATTGCACCATATCTAATAAAGTACGGTTATGACGTCCGGACACACCATTACACTGTGGGTTCCAGGTGGCGTGAGTAGTGAAACTATTTCACATTGTTTTAACTGAAGGCCAAACTCATAACTCAAATATTTTACTTATGCGATCATATCATAGAAACTTTTATTTTTGTTACGATGATTCTCCACTTCACTCTGAAATTCTTTAAACTTTTCAAATATTTCAGACTTGTGTTTCATCAAGTAGATATACTCATATTTGCTCAAATCATCTGTGAAGATCAGAAAATAATGATACATGTCGCGAGCCTCAATATTCATCAGACCACATACATCAGTATGTATGATTTCCAAAAAATCTATTGCTCGCTCCATTGTTCTGGAGAACAGAGTTTTAGTCATCTTGCCCATGAGGCATGGTTCACAAGCATCAACTGATTCATAATCAAGTGATTCCAAAAGCCCATCAGCATGGATTTTCTTCATGTGCTTTACACCAATATGACCTAAACGGCAATGCCACAAATAAGTCACATTATCATTATTAACTTTGCATCTTTTGGCTTCAATATTATGAAAATATGTATCACCATGATCGAGATCCAACAAACCACTTTCATTGGGTGTATGACCATAGAAGGTTTTATTCATGTAAACAGAACAACAATTATTCTCTAACTTACATGAATAACCGTATTGCAATAAACATGATCCAATCATATTTATGCTCAACGCAAACACCAAATAACATTTATTTAGGTTCAACACTAATCCCAAAAGTATAGGGAGTGTGCGATGATGATCATATCAATCTTGGAACCACTTCCAACACACATCGTCACTTCACCCTTAACTAGTCTCTGTTTATTTTGCAACTCCCATTTTGAGTTACTACTCTTTAGCAACTGAACCAGTATCAAATACCAAGGGGTTGCTATAAACACTAGTAAAGTACACATCAAATCAAATATATCTTTGTTTACTTTGCCATCCTTCCTATCCACCAAATACTTGGCGTAGTTCCGCTTCTAGTGACCAGTTCCTTTGCAGTAGAAGCACTCAATTTCAGGCTTAGGTCCATACTTGGGTTTCTTCACTTGAGCAGCAACGTGTTTGCTATTCTTCTTGAAGTTCCCCTTCTTCCCTTTACCCTTTATCTTGAAACTAGTGGTCTTGTTAATCATCAACACTTGATGTTTTTCTTGATTTCTACCTTCGCCGATTTTTGCATCGCGAAGAGCTTGGGAATTGTTTTCGTCATCCCTTGCATATTATAGTTCATCACGAAGTTCTACTAACTTGGTGATGATGACTAGAGAATTCTGTCAATCACTATTTTATCTGGAAGATTAACTCCCACTTGATTCAAGCGATTGTAGTACCCAGACAATCTGAGCACATGCTCACTGCTTGAGCTATTCTCCTCCATCTTTTAGCTATAGAACTTGTTGGAGACTTCATATCTCTCAACTCGGGTATTTGCTTGAAATATTAACTTCAACTCCTGGAACATCTCATATGGTCCATGACATTCAAAACGTCTTTGAAGTCCCGATTCTAAGCCGTTTAAGCATGGTGCACTAAACTATCAAGTAGTCATCATATTGAGCTAGCCAAACGTTTATAACATCTGCATTTGCTCCTTGCAATAGGTTTGTCACCTAGCGGTGCATCAAGGACATAATTCTTCTGTGCAGCAATGAGGATAAACCTCAGATGACGGATCCAATCCGCATCATTGCTACTAACATCTTTCAACCTAGTTTTCCCTAGGAACATATCAAAAATAAAACAGGGGAGCTAAACGCGAGCTATTGATCTATAACATAGATATGCTAATACTACCAGGACTAAGTTCATGATAAATTTAAGTTCAATTAATCATATTACTTAAGAACTCCCACTTAGATAGACATCCCTCTAATCCTCTAAGTGATCACGTGATCCATATCAACTAAACCATAACCGATCATCACGTGAAATGGAGTAGTTTTCAATGGTGAACATCACTATGTTGATCATATCTACTATATGATTCACGCTCGACCTTTCGGTCTCAGTGTTCCAAGGCCATATCTGCATATGCTAGGCTCGTCAAGTTTAACCTGAGTATTCTGCGTGTGCAAAACTAGCTTGCACCCGTTGTAGATGGACGTAGAGCTTATCACACCTGATCATCACGTGGTGTCTGGGCACGACGAACTTTGGCAACGGTGCATACTCAGGGAGAACACTTTTATCTTAAAATTTAGTGAGAGATCATCTTATAATGCTACCGTCAAACAAAGCAAGATAAGATGCATAAAAGATAAACATCACATGCAATCAATATAAGTGATATGATATGGCCATCATCATCTTGTGCTTGTGATCTCCATCTTCGAAGCACCGTCATGATCACCATCGTCACCGGCGCGACACCTTGATCACCATCGTAGCATCGTTGTCGTCTCGCCAATCTTATGCTTCCATGACTATCGCTACCGCTTAGTGATAAAGTAAAGCATTACAGCGCAATTGCATTGCATACAATAAAGCAACAACCATATGGCTCCTGCTAGTTGCCGATAACTCGGTTACAAAACATGATCATCTCATACAATAAAATTTAGCATCATGTCTTGACCATATCATATCACAACATGCCCTGCAAAAACAAGTTAGACGTCCTCTACTTTGTTGTTGCAAGTTTTACGTGGCTGCTACGGGCTGAGCAAGAACCGTTCTTACCTACGCATCAAAACCACAACGATAGTTTATCAAGTTGGTGTTGTTTTAACCTTCACAAGGACCGGGCGTAGCCACACTCGGTTCAACTAAAGTTGGAGAAACTGACACCCGCCAGCCACCTGTGTGCAAAGCACGTCGGTAGAACCAGTCTCGCGTAAGCGTACGCGTAATGTCGGTCTGGGCCGCTTCATCCAACAATACCGCCGGACCAAAGTATGACATGCTGGTAAGCAGTATGACTTATATCGCCCACAACTCACTTGTGTTCTACTCGTGCACAACATCAACGCATAAAACCCAGGCTCGGATGCCACTGTTGGGGAACGTAGTAATTTCAAAAATTTCCTACGCACACGCAAGATCATGGTGATGCATAGCAACGAGAGGGGAGAGTGTTGTCTACGTACCCTCGTAGACCATCCGCGGAAGCGTTATATCAACGCGGTTGATGTAGTCGTACGTCTTCACGATCCGACCAATCCAAGTACCAAAAGCACGGCACCTACGAGTTCTGCACACGTTCGGCTCAGTGACGTCCTCGCCTTCACGATCCAGCAAGAGGGGCAAAGTAGTAGATGAGTTGCGGCAGCACGACGGCATGGTGACGGTGTTGGTGAAGAACAATCTCCGCAGGGCTTCACCTAAGCACTACGAAAACTATGACGGAGGATAAACTAGAGGAGACGGGGTAGCCGGCACACGGCTTGGTGTTTCTTGATGTGTCTTTGGTGCTAGCCCTACCCCTCTATTTATATGTTGAGCCCTGGGGTCGAAACTTGGAGTAAAAGCCTCCTCAAAGTCGGTTTCACCCGAAAGGCAAGAGTCCTTCTCAGACTCCAGGGCTAGACACCAGGGTTCCCGGTGTCTACCCCCTAGACGCCAGGGTTCCTGGCGTCTAGCCTCTGATCTCCGCAAAACTTCCTTTTGCACTTTTCAAAAGCCTTGTGGGCTTTCCCCTTTGGCCCAGATAAAGTGTTCTCGTGCCCAAACATTTCGGGAAACATCCGGAACCCCTTCTGGTGAATTCCGGAACCCTTCCGGAGATCAAACACTACTATCCACATATCAATCTTTACTTCTGGACCATTCCAGAGTTCCTCATCATATCTGTGATCTCATCCAAAACTCCGAACAACATTCGATCACCAACATACATAACTCATAGTACTATATCGTCAACGAATGTTAAGCGTGCGGACCCTATGGGTTCGAGAACTATGTAGACATGACCGAGACACCTCTCTTGTCAATAACCAATAGCGGGACCTGGATGCCCATATTGTCTCCTACATACTCTACGAAGATCTTTATAGGTTAGACCGCATAACAACATACGTTGTTCCCTTTGTCATCGGTATGTTACTTGCCCGAGATTCGATCGTCGGTATCTCAATACCTAGTTCAATCTCGTTACCGGCAAGTCTCTTTACTCGTTCGTAATACATCATCCGCAACTAACTCATTAGTTGCAATGCTTGCAAGGCTTATGTGATGTGCATTCCCGAGAGGGCCCAGAGATACCTCTCCGACAATCGGAGTGACAAATCCTAATCTCGAAATACGCCAACCCAACATGTACCTTTGGAGACACCTGTAGAGCTCCTTTATAATCACCCAGTTACGTTGTGACGTTTGGTAGCACACAAAGTGTTCCTCCGGCAAACGGGAGTTGCATAATCTCATAGTCATAGGAACATGTATAAGTCATAAAGAAAGCAATAGCAACATACTAAACGATCGGGTGCTAAGCTAATGGAATGGGTCATGTCAATCACATCATTCTCCTAATAATGTGATCCCGTTAATCAAATGACAACACATGTCTATGGTTAGGAAACATAACCATCTTTGATTAACGAGCTAGTCAAGTAGAGGCATACTAGTGACGTTTGGTTTGTCTATGTATTCACACAAGTATTATGTTTCCGGATAATACAATTCTAGCATGAATAATAAACATTTATCATGATATAAGAAATAAATAATAACTTTATTATTGCCTCTAGGGCATATTTCCTTCAGGAGGATCCCCTAGGATTTCGGCAGGCAAATTGTGTTTCAGAATAGGTTCCTGTTTAAAGAATATTTCATCTATTTCCCTTCTTTCATTCATAAACATATCATTTTCATGGTCCAGCAAATAGTGTTCTAAAGGATGACTAGGAGGTACAGCAATAGAAGCAAGACCAATAATTTCATCCTTACTAGGCAATTCTTCTTCACGGTGTTGCTTACTAAATTTAGAGAAATTAAACTCATGAATCATATCATCCAAGCCAATAGTAACAACATTCTTTTCGCAATCTATCTTAGCATTAACAGTGTTCAAGAAGGGTCTACCAAATATAATGGGACAAAAGCTATCTTGTGGGGAACTGAGAACAAGAAAATTAGCAGGATATTTAGTTTTCCCACACAATACTTCAACATCTCTAACAATTCCCACTGCTGAAATAGTATCTCTATTGGCAAGTTTAATTGTGACATCAATATCTTCTAACTCAGCAGGTGCAATTTTATGCTTAATTTCTTTATACAATTCATAAGGTATAACACTAGCACTAGCACCCATATCACATAAGCCATGATAACAATGATCTCCTATTTTAACAGAAATAACAGGCACGCCTACCACAGGTCTATGTTTATCTTTAGCACAAGGTTTATCAATTCTAGCGGTTTCACCACAGAACTGAATGACATGCCCATCAATATTATCAGACAAGAGATCTTTAACAATAGCAATATTAGGTTCTACTTTAACTTGTTCAGGAGGTGTATAAGTTCTAATATTGCTTTTATGAATCACAATTGAAGCTTTAGCATGATCCTTTATTCTAACAGGGAAAGGTGGTTTTGTTGGAAATATGCCCTAGAGCAATAATAATATTGATTATTATTATATTTCCTTGTTCATGATAATCGTTTATTATCCATGCTAGAATTGTATTGATAGGAAACTCAGATACATGTGTGGATACATAGACAACACCATGTCCCTAGTAAGCCTCTAGTTGACTAGCTCGTTGATCAATAGATGGTTACGGTTTCCTGACCATGGACATTGGATGTCATTGATAACGGGATCACATCATTAGGAGAATGATGTGATGGACAAGACCCAATCCTAAGCCTAGCACAAGATCATGTAGTTCGTATGCTAAAGCTTTTCTAATGTCAAGTATCATTTCCTTAGACCATGAGATTGTGCAACTCCCGGATACCGTAGAGAATACTTTGGGTGTGCCAAACGTCACAACGTAACTGGGTGGCTATAAAGGTACACTACAGGTATCTCCGAAAGTGTCTGTTGGGTTGGCACGAATCGAGACTGGGATTTGTCACTCCGTGTGACGGAGAGGTATCTCTGGGCCCACTCGGTAGGACATCATCATAATGTGCACAATGTGATCAAGGAGTTGATCACGGGATGATGTGTTACGGAACGAGTAAAGAGACTTGCCGGTAACGAGATTGAACAAGGTATCGGGATACCGACGATCGAATCTCGGGCAAGTATCGTACCGCTAGACAAAGGGAATTGTATACGGGATTGATTAAGTCCTTGACATCGTGGTTCATCCGATGAGATCATCGTGGAACATGTGGGAGCCAACATGGGTATCCAGATCCCGCTGTTGGTTATTGACCGGAGAACGTCTCGGTCATGTCTGCATGGTTCCCGAACCCGTAGGGTCTACACACTTAAGGTTCGATGACGCTAGGGTTATAAGGAATAGATATACGTGGTTATGTTGTTCGGAGTCCCGGATGAGATCCCGGACGTCACGAGGAGTTCCGGAATGGTCCGGAGGTAAAGATTTATATATGGGAAGTCCTGTTTTGGTCACCGGAAAAGTTTCGGGTTTTATCGGTAAAGGTACCACCAGGGCACTGGTAGAAAAAGGGCCTATAGTCCCGGTTCGTAAGGGCCTTTAGTCCCGGTTCAGGAACCGGGACTAAAGTGTCGGTACTAATACCTCCACCCTTTAGTCCCGGTTCAATCCAGAACCGGGACTAAAGGCCCTCCACGTGGGCAGTGCGCAGAGCCCAGTCAGGAGACCCTTTGGTCCCGGTTGGTGCCACCAACCGGGACCAAAGGGTCTCCTGACTGGGCTCTGCGCACTGCCCACGTGGAGACCCTTTGGTCCCGGTTGGTGGCACCAACCGGGACCAATAGGCATCCACGCGTCAGCACTTCTGTGGCTGGGGTTTTTGTTTTTTTTTTGAAAGGGGGGGGGGGGGGTGGGGGTTTTAGGGGGTTAATTTAGGTGTTTCATATATTGTGTTAGCTAGTTATAATTAATAGAGAGAAGTGTCCTCTGTTATGTCGTGCTTGGTCGACGCTACGTACTATACATACGTATATAGAGAGGACTAGACACGCTAGCTAGCTAGTAAGCAAACGAAGGAAACAGAAGATCGTCATGAACATATATGCATATATACAGAGAGAAGTGATATCGACCACCTCTCCTTCTCCGAGAGATTGGTCGAACAACAAGTTCTCGTATATCTATCTGACACTACCGGCTACATATATACAATAATTATCTCTTACAAATATAATCATACGGACTCAGGGTCCACATAGAATTCTCCGTCTTCAGGGATCACGTGGTCAAGAAAGAATGCCGCCAATTCCTCTTGAATTCCTCGCATGCGAGCTGGTGCTAGGAGTTCATCCCGCTTCCGAAACATCTAATTTAAAGAAGGGGGTCAATACAATATATATATGAATGAATGAAACTCAACACAAATGATGGTAATAAAATAAAATTGTGAATGTTGTTATTTATGTACTTCATATTGTTCGTCAGTGTAGCCCCGCTCACAGGTCGTGTGGCGGATGGACTCGCAAACATAGTAACCACAGAAATCATTCCCTTGTTGCTGCCACAACCACTTTACAAGAAATAGAGGTTAATCAAACTGATAAGCAAGAATGCCAAATGGTATTGATGAAACTAGCGCTTGAATGACTAGTAGATGCGCTTAAAATGCTACTATAGCTAGTACTTACTTTCGGGTGTCTAAATTGCAGCTCCTTCGGCAGTCCCGGAGCTTTTCTGGTGAATTTTCTCCAAACCCTGCCGGACAAAGAAAACAATTACTTGATATATCAGGAAATGAACAAAGTTGCTGATATGGTGGATAATGATCGATTTAACTTACTTCTCGAGTATTTGAGTCATGTCTGCATAGTCCTTGGGATCTTTTCGTCTTGAGTCTAAGACGGTTACTAGTCCCTGCTCAAGCTTAATATGTAGGAGAATATAGTGGAAACTGCACACGCATGCATAACTCATCAATTACATTACTATAACCTTGACTAACACATAAGGGAAACCGAATACGCACAAGACAGTAACACTCACTTGAAGTTGTAAGGAAAGAGTATTATATCTTTGTTTTGATTTATTATCAACGATTCTAGCATGCTGGCCTCGGTTTCTGCGGCATGAAATTTAACCTGAGTTGCATCTATGAGATTTGTGTTAATGAACCCAATATCACCGACTTGTCTTTTCTTCAATTCGATGATCTTCAATTTGCATAATATAGTGAGGATGATTATAAATACATGCAATGAAAGAGCTAAGCTATATAGAGAAACTTAATGACAGAAGTAGTACTACTTACAGACAGTAGCAGGTGACAGTTGTTTTATCGAGGGCCAATTGATTGAAGAACTGATAGAACTCCTCAAATGGAACAGGCAACAGATCAATTCCAATGAGGTCATGCTCCGGTTTAACTCTCGCATACAAAGTACTCCTCCCCCCAGAGTCTCTGCAGATTTTCAAGTACCAATCATGCAATCTTCGCATCATCGTTGATAGAGATCTTTCATCTTTGACGAAAGGCTTCCCGTACTCGTATCTTTATATCTGCACGTCCATGGGGTCATAATGTACTTCGTCGGGCAGGTAATCTGCAGGATTGCTATAACCGGGCACCATCCTCGGATCATTATCGACGTTGTGGCTAGGCACCTTGAGCGGGGGGCACGATTGCTTCGCTTGTTCGCCGAGCTGGGCAATTTGTTTCCCAGCTCGTCGTTGTTTCAGCCTTTGATCACTGACAGTACTTCCCGACCGCTCCGCTTCAGCAAATTCCTTTCCAATAATGCGGTCATAGTTTCCTTTCGGCGAATCAAACTTCGGTGTTTTTGTCAGGGCAGCCAGAGTGCGCTTCACTTTCACCCGATCTACCTTCTCCTCCGGAGGTGGATGTTTCTTTGCTTTCACCCCTTCAAAGAATTTCTTCACTTCTTCTCGTGCGATCTCGGCGTTCTCCTCCTGGGTCCTCTCGTATGGTAACTTCTCTGGAGTCTTCAGAGAAGGACCGAATCTGTATGTCCTCCCGCCTCTGGTTGTACTGCTAGACGCCGACCGAGCAGACGTAGCGGTTGTCTTCTTTACTTGCTTAAGCGGCGGAGGAGAAGGACTACGACGCGCCGGAGCAGCTGGAGCAGCGGCAGGTCTCTTTCGCCCTTGCTGACGAGGCGGAGAAGGAGGAGGCGGGCTGCTCGGGCGCGTCGGCGCAGGCGGAGAAGGAGGCGGAGTGCCGCCGCGCGCCGGAGAAGGAGCCGGCCGAGGGCCCTGATCGTCACTCACCGGAGGAGGAGGAGGCGGTGGAGGCGGAGTGCCCTGACTCGCCGGAGGAGGAGGAGGAGGCGGTGGCGTCCAGTTCGGAAGGTTGATGAGGTCCTTCCGCCATAGGCATGGAGTCTTCAGAGCAGACCCCAGCTGAGTCTCCCCTTCACCGGTAGGGTGGTCAAGCTGGAGGTCCTCAAATCCCTCCATTATCTCATCCACCATCACCCTAGCATATCCTTCTGGAATCGGCCGGCAGTGAAAAGTTGCGCCGGGTTCAGTAGGATAAACAGAGCCAACAGCTGCCTTGACCTTCAAATTCATCCATTGTGTCATAAGGTGGCAATTTTGAGACTCCGTGATAGCATCCACGGGATAGCTGGCAGGAGCCGTCAAGGCATGCTCTAGCTGAAGCAGCTCGGTGGAAGCCACGCTGCTTCTGCGCTGAGATGGCGGGGTAGCTTCGGGGGAGGCTTCGGCAGTACGTTTGCTGCGATTTGCTTCTCGTTCCTCTATCGCGTCCACCCTTGCTTGCAGCGCCTGCATTTGGGTCTGCTGCACTTTTTTCCTCCTCTCATGGGATTTGTAACCGCCTGCGTCCGAAAACCCAACCTTCCACGGAACGGAGCCTGGCGTGCCTCGTGTCCGTCCAGGGTGCTCAGGATTCCCGAGGGCCATTGTGAGCTCGTCGTTCTCTCTGTCTGGAAAGAACGTCCCTTCCTGCGCTGCTTCGATATACTGCTTAAGCTTACTGACTGGTATGTCCATTTGATCATTCGTCCAAATGCACTTCCCTGTTTCAGGGTCCAGGGTTCCGCCAGCCCCGAAGAACCAAGTCCGGCAACGGTCTGGCCAGTTAATTGTCTCTGGTTCGATCCCTTTATGAACCAGATCATTCTCAGTCTTGGACCACTTAGGCCGGGCTACGAGGTAGCCACCTGACCCCGTGCGATGGTGAAGCTTCTTCTTCGCAGCATTTTGCTTGTTTGTCTCCGACATCTTCTTACTCTTTTCCGATGTCTTGTGGGCCACAAATGCGGGCCAGTGATCTCTGATATTCTCATATCTGCCCTTGAATTCTGGTGTCTCATTATTTTCGACAAACTTATTCAGCTCTTTCTTCCACCTCCTGAATAGTTCTGCCATCCTCTTCAGAGCAAAAGACTTGATTAATTTCTCTTTAACTGGGTTCTCTGGATTATCCTCAGGTGGTAGGGTGAAATTTGACTTCAGCTCAGTCCAAAGATCATTTTTCTGCATATCATTGACATAAGAGACCTCAGGGTCTTCTGTAGCCGGCTTAAACCATTGCTGGATGCTTATCGGGATCTTGTCCCTAACCAGAACCCCGCACTGAGCAACAAATGCGCTCTTTGTCCGGAGGGGTTCAATAGGTTGGCCGTCGGGCGCGATTGCTATGATCTCAAACTTTTCATCCGAGCTCAACTTTTTCTTCGGGCCTCGTCTCTTTACCGAAGTTGTGCTCGATCCGGAGGGCTAGAAAAAAGAACAAAGACTTAATTAATATGTGTACATACCAAAACAATGAATGCATCAATCAGCTAGTCAGCATAGGCTTAACTAATATATATACCTGGCCGGACTCGGTTCGGTCACCGGAGCCGTCCTCATGTTCTTCTTCTTGCACCGGCATTAGGTCACCGTAGCCAGCTTGTTCACCCTGTCCTTCCAGACCATCGGTTTCGTTGAGAAACAACGAGATGGCATCACTTCCTTCTGCGATTATGTCCCTCAACAACGCTTCTTTTGTTGCTTCGTCTAGGGCGGTGTCCATAGTTTCTACAAATATTTACAACATGGCAATTATTATTCAAACATGATAGATGGATATATTAGTGCCAAACGTAGAACTAGCTACCTAATCATAGTAAGCTATCGGGAGGGGGTATATATCGACAACGACGACACTACATCTATGTCCCTCGACGACCCTCGTTCCCGATAAAAAAAAGAGGAAGAAGAAGAAAAATAAGAGGAGAAGAAAGAATAGAGGAGAAGATCTCCTCTATTCTTTCTTCTCCTCTTTTTTTCTTCTTCCTCTTCTTTTTTTATCCTCTTCTTCCTCTCATGTTCGATAGGATCGCCGAGGGGTCGGGAGGTTGCGTAGTGTCTCAGGATTCAACAAAACCATGTCTTCATCATTAGGCGAAAGTAACATGTGCATGATGGTACGAAGCTCTTCAAAGTTGTTCTGGAACGGACTCCCAGATAGGATAATCCGCCTTTTGGTACAAAGTTCAGCAAGAGCCTTCCGAATATCGCTATTTGGAAGGCCTTTGCTGAATTGGTACCAAAAGGCGGATTATTCTATCCGGGACTCCATTCCAAAACAACTTTGCAGAACTTCGTACCAACATGCCCTGGTTACTTCCGGCTAATGATGAAGGCATGGATTTCTTCAATACTTTGACACTAGGAAACCTCTCTCGACCCCTCGGCGATCCTCGACCCCTCGAACCCTCGACGACCCTGGAACCCTCGACCCCTAGACGACCCTCTTCTTCCTCTCATGTTCGAGAGGATCGCCGAGGGGTCGGGAGGTTGCCTAGTGTCAAAGGATTCAACAAAACCATGTCTTCATCATTAGGCGAAAGTAACATGTGCATGATGGTACGAAGCTCTTCAAAGTTGTTCTAGAACGGAGTCCCAGATAGGATAATTCGCTTTTTGGTACAAAGTTCAGCAAGAGCCTTCCGAATATCGCTATTTGGAAGGCCTTTGCTGAATTCGTACCAAAAAGCGGATTATTCTATCCGGGACTCCATTCCAGAATAACTTTGCAGAACTTCGTACCAACATGCCCTGGTTACTTCCGGCTAATGATGAAGGCATGGATTTCTTCAATACTTTGACACTAGGAAACCTCTCTCTACTTCCGGCTAATAAGAAGAAGAAGAAGAAGAAGAAGAAAAGAAGAAAAAAAAAGAGGAGAAGAAGAAAGGAATAGAGGAGAAAAGAGAAGAATAGAATATATTCTATTTTTCTCTTCTTCTCCTCTATTCCTTTCTTTTTCTCCTCTTCTTTTTCTTCTTTTTTCTTCTTCTTATTTATTTCTCCTCTTCTTTTCGGTAGAGGAAACCCTAAATAGCTAGCAAGTATCGTGGGTGTGAGATACATGTGGCCTTCGGTGTCGGACACTACATCCACGTCCCACAAGTGACGTGGGGGTCGAAGCCCGCGCCACTTGTGGGATGTGGATGTAGTGTCCGACACCGACGGTACATGTATCTCACACCGACGATACTTTCTATTTAGGGTTTCTCCTCTACCGCTCGGCGACCCTCTCGACGACCCTCGTTCCCGATAAAATAAAGAGGAAGAAGAAGAAGAAAAAAGAAGAGAAGAACGAATAGAGGAGAAGACTTCCTCTTCTTCCTCTCCTCTTCTTCCCCTTCTTCCTCGCCTCTCTCATGAATGTCCGGCGTTCTCAACCCCCCCCCCACGTGTCGAAGAAAAAAAAGAAGAAGAAAAAGAGGAGAAGAAGAAAGGAATAGAGGAGAAAAGAGAAAATAGAATATATATTCTATTTTTCTCTTCTTCTCCTCTATTCCTTTCTTCTTCTCCTCTTCTTTTTCTTCTTTTTTCTTCTTCTTATTTATTTCTCCTCGTCTTCCTCTCCCCCCTCGGCGACCCTAGACCCCCTCTCGACCCCCTCTTCTTCTCCCTCTTCTAATTCATTTGTTCATATGAATATACAAACATTTTCATATTTACAATAATTAATATCACCAAAAAATCTATGAACAGAAAAAAAATCCTATATTCTTTCTTCTCCTTCATATTTACTATTTTTTGCATATGAACAGAAAAAAATCTATGAAAAAACTCATATGAAAACAATCCTATATTCTTTCATATTTACTATTTTTTGCATATATACATGAAAAAAAGCATATAACAGAAAAAAAAGCATATAACAGAAAAAAAAGCATATAACAGAAAAAAAGCAT